>NW_025814590.1:0-74602 GCF_018902025.1 Drosophila willistoni | reverse complement strand
TCTTAATATTGTTATGTTTTTCTTGTCATTGTTGTTATTGTTGTTGTTGCTTAATTTCGTATTTAAATTTCCAAGCACGAGAAGTGATTACTTAGTCGTTTGCTAATTAGTGAGTGCTTCAATGTGGGAGCACAAAGAACTTGACCTATGACAATTGTGTAGTAAGCAGTCCCTGGGGATAAGATAATTATATTGACTCAAGATAGAAGATGAATTAGCTAAAGATGGCTTAATATATATATATATATAATCAATGTCTGAATTGGAAGGCATAAAATCAGCTATATTCATCTTGATTTGCAAGAGAAGAATTAGAAAATCATTAGGGTTTACTTTGCCAATTTTTATTATAGAATATTATGTACATTTAATGAATTTCGCATTTAAAAAGCGATTTCAATACTATGCACTCAAGAGAACTAAAGTAACAACGATTTTTTATTGCAACATTTATTGTAATGTCAGATTAATAAGTGTATAAAGAAGTTTATAAATGGCAGAGACGAGAGCTAACTTAACAATTTAAAGTTTCCAACTGCAGTTTCCCTCTACATTTATGTAGTTAGTTTTTGTGTAATTTTTAAAATGTTCTCATATTTTGTATAACACTCATCAAAATTAGCATTCAGCTTGTCCGCCTCATGTGTGTTACAGAACTTTTAAGTAAAAGAAAAAAAATGAAAGCCAAAATGGAAGCATTCGGCGCACTCCATTTAATTTATGGCTCGGAGCAATGCGCCTGTCAAGTTATACATACATAAGTATGTGGTGTGTGTGTGTGTGTAAGTACTTGAGTTTGTAGCAGCAATTGGTATGGCTCAAAATGGCAGCAGCGACTGGAGCTACATATGTATCACTCAAAAGCAGATAGCTAGCCCGACCAGCTTCGCCCTCCTCTTTGCCCCAATGCGGCACTGCCACCGCAGCCTAGACTAAGCCACTAGCTCATTATGACTCTGATCATCATCAGAAAAACAGAGTAATAGAGAGAAAGAGAGATGCAGAGGCGTCTGTCAAATTGCTTAAATTCAAGCACAGCTGCCTCGGTCGAATGATGGTAGTGTGGCAGGACGGGATCGGAGCTTGGCAACTTTTGTTAAGATGAAGATGGTTGCAACATTTCGCGGGCTGTTAAATTGAAGCATAATTCCGCTTGTGGTGCCCTGCAGCTGCAGCTGTTTCACTGCATGCCCCGAACCTCCTCTCCAACCACCAGACTGTTTGCTATGAAATATGGGCCAAAAGCAACGCATGTGGCAAGCATACATATGAAAAGCAAAGAGACAGAGAAAGAAATAGAAGCAACAGAGAGGAACACAAAAAAAAAAAAAAAAAATGGCACAAGAAATGTTGTATTTATGCAAAAAGCGGAATGAAAAATATTTTCACAGCCTTGACTTGCCACTGCAACGCCGAGCCAAGTCGACGAGTTGAGTTGTAAAATGAAAATGGCAGCAAGAAAAAAAGAACCAACTACAACCAAATTGCAATACATCAAATAGGACGAGACCAGACGGGATGGGATGTTTTGCCGCCTTTGCCGCTGCACGTCTGACTTTATGATAAGAAAACAGACAGACAGAAAGACAGACAGTCAGAGCGACCGACAGTCAGACAGACAGAAATGTATGCCCTGCGAACGAAGTGAGAGAGAGTTAATACAAATGATTTTGTTAATATAAAATTAGATATCGTAAATAGGTAGTTATAATAGTAAGTTAATAGGCCTGACACTTCCTGTGGCCTATCTTCGCATTGGGTTCTTCCAGTAGGTCAGACTGCGGTTTTTCCCTTGTTTTAACCAATGAAATTCTAAAACTCTTAACCCACCCACATATAAATTTATCCTATGAAAGGCTTTTTTAATCCATTTTTTCAGCCAATAAAACACAACATTTTCAGGATTTCAAGGAAAGCTTTCGTAGCCTAAAAACGTTTGAAGGTTAAGGCTTTTTTAATATGAACTGCAATTTTCAATTCAAGAATCAATTTGTATGACAGAATTTATATACTTGCAATTCATAAACTCGAAGGTAAGAAAAATGGGTATGAAATATGTTTCAATTTTAAACGGACTTTATATTTTTGACCTCCCTGTATTACTTTTCTAATATTGTTAAATAACACTAAGCCGTTTTTGTAGAATCTTTTGTTTCTTTTCGCATTTTTTACTATCCTTAAAAAATAAATGCAATCTGAGAGTTTTTGTCCTTATTTAAATTATTTTAGCATCAGCTAAAATATTCGGACTGTCTTAGGACAAGAAGAAAAACAGATCTATAAAGAAACTACGCGAAAATTGAATGCTCTCAATTATGGATATCTTCTGTCACTTAAACTCTTTTAGCTCACCTCGTGCATATATGCATAGTGTAATAACCATTTACTGTCTAGAACCACTCGAGGTCGAATTTCAATTTGGCAAAATCCGCTAAGCACTTCTGTTAACCAAACTCAACCGACTAGCATCTACCTTAACGTTCAAATGCCATGGCGGCACCATAGAAAATTCCCCAACTGGCAGAGATTCCTAGCTCCCTGAGTGATTGCGGGACTCGCCTCAGCGACTGCACTTGAGCGACGGCAAAATCAATGCCACAAATCCCAAAACTATTTTGGTCCAAAATGGTAAAGTTCCCTCTGGCCCACCCCCTTCTCGCACAGCCAACAAAACCATATCCACATCCGTTTTTGCTGGTGTGAATTGAAATGAGCAAAATGCAACGAAGCTCAATGCATCACGATGTCATCCCAGAGCAGTCACCTCAACGCATACGCAACTTGCCATGTTATTGACACTTAAACAGAAATGAATGGAGTTGTCAGCGAAGCAGACAGCCGGGTCCGGGGTTTTAAGTTCCGGGACCAGGACTTCTGGTCGTCGTCTTGGCTAAACACATACAGCTTGAATTGATGGTGTGCAGGACCTACATTATGTAACCACAAGAGTTTCCGCCATTGAGGATTCGATTGTACGTGACACTCGAAGTAAACATCGTCGCCTTCCTTGATATCATCCGGTGTCAGAGTTGACCCCAAGCGTAATGTGACCAAAGGTGGATCTGCAAAAAGGACGAAGCAAAATGGTCGAAATAAATTAGAAATTTCACAGTTTAATTAAGAAAGTAAATATAAGTTTGTAAAGGGGAAACTGAGGCTAATTTTTCTCTTTTTTTTTTGGATTCCAATCCGAATTGGGGGTTACGTTTTATCATTATAGCAGCATTCGATTAATAGTTTTATATTATTATATTTCCATATGCTAATGAATGTTTTCGTGCCTTGCCACAAAAAAATTTACGAATCGTATGTATGTGGTTTATTTTTTTTGTCACTAGAGATGGTATATTTTTGATACAAAAAAAAAAGACTAAACTCACATCGATAAAAGCAGCTATAAAAAATCGAGCTTTTATAATCGACCCTAGGGTTGCCAAGGTTTACAATCTTATTAAAATGGTTCCGTTTTTATCGAAGCTGGCAACGATTTACCATTCAAACAAAAAGGGAACAGATCTGGATTCTACTAAAAACTGTTCCCAAATTTGATTCCAAGCCGGACAAATAAACTAAAGGAGCAAATTTTATTCTGCTAAAGTTTTGGAAAATGCAATAATTGAATCAATTTTTTATGTAGATATTTAATATCGTGTCAAGTGTCGGATGTTCATGCATGAAATGTTACAATCCTTTCCATTTGTGTCCTTTTATACATATGTACATATGTATGTATATCTTGTGACTAAGCGACCTGCTTGTCATCACATATGTATGTACATACATATATTCATATATCCCAGGCGCTGTCATGATCAAGCTGATTTAATAGTTTTTGCAAATATGAGCGATTTAGAGCAATAACAACAAGAGTTATGACGACATCTCGTTGCCAACATTGTGGACAAGTAGCGGAATGGGTTTAGGGTTGGAGGGGGTGAAACTTCTGTTCTTGGGGCTTCTTCCGACCGCTGCTGTTTGCCAACATGTGTTGCCGCTTAAGTCGTTTGAATTTGTTTAACGAGCCACAAACTTTGCGACAAACAGAAGAAGGCAAAACAGTAAAAAGGATGCAGACGAGGCACCAAGGCAAGGACGGTCGCACGTGCCAACCTTAATATTGTTGAGTTATTGGCGGCCAAAGCCAAACGCCAGCAGTCAAGAGTTACATAGACGCTGCCGCCGAGGACGACGTCGACGATGACTTTAGCTCTATCGTTGTCGATGCAGACGACGACCCATGCCAAAAGTTACCTCCTTCATTCCTACCCTGCTCTTTTTCCTTTCAACCAAAAACTTTAGAATGGCCTGAAAAAGTTTTGCTCGCCTTTGGTCGGCTCGTCTGTCAGTTGGGTGGGGGTTGAGTCTGTCGGTTGGTTGGTTTGTCGGTCGATTTCTCCATCCGCCACTGCCAATCAGCCAAAGTGCCTAAAGGGCCACCAAAACTCTTTCGCTGGCAAAGTCGCGTTCGCGTATTTCCGCACACATGTTGCAGGGGCATTTCTGTGATTATCATTTACCGTTTACCACACAGAACGCCCCCTCCCGCCCAAAAATTCTATGCCAGGGCAATGGAAATCAATGAAAGAAATTTTCAAAACGGAACTCCAATCGATCCGTAAACGGAGCTGCCAACTTTCCGCCGTTAATTTATGTTCAAATGAAACCATTTGTACAGAGAGCATGTTGTGTGGCATTTGGGACACTTATTGAAATGCGTCTCGACTCAAATTGGCAACTAAATTGCTTCGAAATAGTTTCCGTGCCTTTCTCATAAATCAATAAAACGAAAAAAACGGTAAAAGCTCTGTATTTTCTTTGTTTAAATTTTATAAATTTTTGTATAAATATAAGCTTAAATATAAGCGACTTGCAACTTAAGAAAAAAGTGTAATTCTTATCGAATTATGAAAAAATTGTTATCGAAAGTTTTTATCATTCCTAACATTACCCAAAAAAATATTGAATTGTTATCTGATTTCTTCGTTATGGACTGAAGAAGTCGCCTAACACGTCATATTTTGAGGACCAGAAAATATAGCGCTGTACAATTGCATCTCAAGGTAATAAAGATTAAATACAACGTATACATCGAAAACCCGTTGCACTCTTTGTTTTCAAATAAATAATTACTTCTTAGGGGAATGCAAAGCTGCGCTTTTGCCTTCAATTCCCTTGAAACTCAACAAGTTATTATTCTAATAAATATTAAAGCAAGCGGTGCTTTTAAACTTCTAAATATTTGTATTTAAAAAGTTAGTATACCTCGGAGCAATTCGACAAAATATCATTCAACGAGTCAATGCCGTGATAACTAGTCGTTCCAAATAGTGAAGAAAAAAGTTTTTGAAAAAAAAAAAAGTAAAAAAAAAATTCAATTTCGCAGTAAAAAAAAAGTTTGAAAAAATGCCAAGTAAACAAAATTCAGTAACAAGATCCTCGCACAAGTCCTTGGTAGATTTTAAACCAAAATTTTTGGATTCGAAAGACATCGAGAATGAAAGTCAACCACTGGCAAAAAGGATTCTACTATCAATGCAAACTGAAGCAGGTAAATTAATGGTTCAGAAAATGGTTGCATCGGCCGCCAAACAGGAAAACAGCAAAATTTCCTCGCCTCCAAAGGAGAAAGAACCAGAATTGCTGCTGTTCCCATCGAGGTCAAGCCTGGTGGTTCCAAATTTCGAAAAACCTGATGGAACTATTTTTAATGGAAAGACGACAAATGTTTTACGAAAACGCGAATATATCCAAGCTTTCAATCAGTCCAATAATGATGATAATGAGAATGAGAAAATGAATGAGAATGTGAGTTATTTAAATAATTGGCCCATTCATGACTACACGAATAAAGAGAATCAAGAAGGTAACATTAATGGAAAACCACAAACAGTATCACAGAAATTTTTTTAATATACTTTCCACCCATAGATTTCTTTAATACAGAATCAAATTTTAAGCAAAATGATTCGATTTCAAAAGCTAACATTTTTGATTCCGGGCAAGAAATAAAAATGGAAATTCTACACAGAAGCGAGGACAACAGTAGTTCTTTATATGTCGACTATAAACCCAATTCGGATAATCAAGGGGAACCAGAAATTAGTTTTAATTTTACATATGATAATCTCAAAAACGAAATAAAGTCGATTCCAACAGTATATAAAAATATTAATGGCAATGTGAATATAAATGATGTGAAAAATGTTTCCATAAATATTGATTTTTCGAATCTTGTGCTGAATACGGAAACGAATCATGAAGTGATGAAAAGTAGGAAATTTGATATACCATCTGATCTTGAGATAGATGCCCGTCTACAAGCTGAATTGGACTCATTGCTACCGTCTGAGGAATCCGAAATAGATGCTCGCCTACAGGCCGAACTTGACTCATTGCCCTTCATCGAGGTGGATAATACAGAAGATAAGGAATTAGATGAATTTATGAAATCGCTTTTCGTATACGAAGGCCGACCAGAGGTGGTGGAGGGAATGGTGGTGGAGGAGTACCCACAACTGCTAGTGCCATAGAAGGTCCACAAACACAGATACGTGTTCCCCTTGGTTCAGATCCAAAAAATTGTGCACAAATATCATATGCGGCAGTGGAAAATCAAATGCCAGTGGATGAAATGCAAGTACCCCATAAAGATTTGGATTTGGATTTGGATAATCCAATATTTTTTCCCTTGGTGGGTGCTTCCAATTTTCTACAACCAATGCGAACTTTTGGGTATTTCCGAAATGGTCACGGTGAGGATATTCCCGTGTCTTTTGTTATGGGACCAGATGGTTTGGTGACCAATGTTTCCATGGTCTCTGATGACGGTAACGGAATTGGTTTGCCATTGGATCAGCAAATGGAGAGCCTTACAGCTGCACAACTGGATCAAATACTGAAGAGTGGCCGTACATATTTAGCCAAGCCACCAGGGGCTAAATCATCGTCATCGTCGTCGTCAGCTCCTAATCGTAAAATGGTTCCCAAGAAACTAGAAGAAGAAGTACCAGATGATGAAGGTCTTCCACGAGAACCAGCTGTGGAAGATGAAGAAGCTGATTATGAGGAAATTGGCGTATCCGACACATTTGCCGAATATTGGCCCAGTAAACTGAAACTTGGCAAGGCCCATCCAGATCCAGTTGTTGAAACTGCAACTCTATCCTCGGTGGAATTACCCGATATAAATATGAAGTTGGCACTGGCGAATAATTTTGAGGCTGCTGACTCTTTGAGTGCCCTGCAAATGGAAGCAGTTGTCTATGCTTGTCAGGCTCATCAACAGATTCTTCCCAGTGGCGAACGAGCTGGTTTCCTCTTGGTGATGGAGCTGGTGTCGGTAAAGGCCGGGCCATAGCTGGCATTATATATGAAAACTATTTGCATGGACGCAAACGTGCCCTATGGATATCGGTTTCGAGTGACCTCAAATTCGATGCTGAACGGGACCTTTCTGACATTGGGGCCGATGATAAGATTCCGGTGGTAGCATTGAGCAAATTCAAATATAGTCGCATTGATTCCCAGGAGAATGATAATTTCAAGAAGGGTGTAATATTTTGTACATATACTTCGCTAATTGGTGAGTCGCAAACCTCAATGCACAAGTATAGGACACGTTTGCTGCAGTTGGTGCATTGGCTGACCAGGAAATTCGACGGTGTCATTGTCTTCGATGAGTGCCACAAGGCCAAGAATTTGAGTTTGATGAATGGCGGCAAGTCGACAAAGACGGGAACTACGGTCTTAGAGCTGCAACAGCTTTGTCCCAAAGCCCGAGTTGTTTACGCTTCGGCCACGGGAGCCAGTGAGCCACGCAATATGGCTTATATGGTTCGTTTGGGTCTCTG
This sequence comes from Drosophila willistoni, assembly GCF_018902025.1. Classification (NCBI taxonomy): domain Eukaryota; kingdom Metazoa; phylum Arthropoda; class Insecta; order Diptera; family Drosophilidae; genus Drosophila; species Drosophila willistoni. Next base: position 66,752 of record NW_025814590.1, on the reverse strand, counting down.
GGGTCGCGGAACGGCCTATGCTGAGTTCCCAGATTTCGTTAATGCTGTCGAGAAGAGGGGCATCGGTGCCATGGAAATTGTGGCAATGGATATGAAATTGCGTGGCACATATATAGCACGTCAATTGAGCTTCAAGGATGTCAGCTTTCGCATTGAAGAGATTCTCATGTCTAAGGATTTCCGTAAGGTGTACAATATGTCTGCTGAACTATGGGCTGAGATTCACAACAAACTCCAAAGATGCTGTCGTCTCATGAGCGTAGAGAATCGCATACAAAAGATTATCACTTCCCAGTTTTGGTGTGCCCATCAGCGTTTCTTTAAGAATCTTTGCATAGCGTCCAAGCTTAATCAAGTAGTGAAAATGACTCGCATTGCCATCCGCACCGGAAAAGCGGTTGTTATTGGTCTTCAGTCCACGGGAGAGTCAAGGACTTTGGAACACTTGGATCGAAATCAGGGAACCATAAGTACCTTTGTGTCCACATCGAAAATGATATTGCAATCGTTTGTGGAGAAACATTTTCCAGCCCCAAATAGAGATGCATTTCGTCATTTAGTTAATACTGGAGAATTTTTGAAACAATCACTTACTAAAAAATCTCGTTCAGAATTCTCCGATGACGACGAAGAAGAAGACCCGGACCCAGCGGACAGTGATGTCGAAATGTATGAAAACAACTGGTTATCAGATGATGAGGATAATAACAATAATAAACATAAGCAACAAAATAACAAAGCAGGAACTACACGCAAACGTCGTGGAAGGCCACCAAATCCAGATAAAGGTAAGTCTGGTGCAATTTAGTTTCCAAAAAACAGTGGTGGGTTTACCCAAAGACCAGTATATCAGGGCCTAGCGCGGTCAGATATTGAGGCGTTATTTAAAAGAAACTAGAAAAGTTGAACTGAAAGGCAAGATGAATATTTATAATTAAATTTTTTATTGTATCGCCTCAAGCAAAGTTTAAACACTTCATTCATTATCATTATAATCATTCGTAATTTTTTGGCTTCATTCGAGCTGTTATCTAGATTAAGACAATTTATAGCATACTTAAGTGGGCTACTAATTTTAGATTACCGTCTTTCTATTCCTTATGCACACAGCTGAAAAAGTAACCATGCACGAGCGCATTTTACAGCACTTATGCACCACTTTGCGTAATCGAAATGATGATGACGATGATGATGAGCCCGGACGCAGTAGAGCAAATAAGATCAAAGTTGCAGAGCGCGATGTTGAACGTTGTATTAATATGCGTGAAGCTCTTTTGGATAAGATTGAGACTGTCGGACGTCGTTTGCCACCAAATACTTTGGACAAACTGATCGCTGATCTAGGCGGTCCGAATATGGTGGCCGAAATGACTGGCCGTCGAGGACGTGTGATTTGTGATGAATTCGATGGCTATAAATACGAAACTCGTTGCGATAGTGATGCTACAACTGATATGGTCAATTATAGGGAGAAGCAACGTTTCATGCAAGGTAGCAAGCATGTGGCTATAATATCTGAAGCTGCCTCTAGCGGCATTTCACTGCAGAGTGACAGACGTGTCTCCAATCAGCGACGACGTTTGCACATTACCCTGGAGTTGCCGTGGAGTGCTGATCGAGCTATACAACAATTTGGCAGAACTCATCGTTCCAATCAGGTCAATTCACCGGAATATGTATTCGTTATTACGGATTTGGCAGGCGAACGTCGTTTCGCCTCGACAGTGGCCAAACGTTTGGAGAGCTTGGGTGCACTTACCCAGGGCGATCGTCGAGCCACCGATGCTCGTGATTTATCGCAATTCAATATCGATAATAACATTGGACGTGCTGCCCTAGATAGTGTTATGCAACAGATTACTGGCATGAAGACATTGGAACGTTGTTTTGTGCCTTCAACGTTTAAGGGCAATTTCGTACTTGATTGTGCCCATGCCTTGGCTAGCGTTGGTATGATCAATTGTGCTGAAGAGGGGAAGATTAAGATATTTTCTATTGAAAAAGATAGTAGCAATATCTCAAAATTCTTGAATCGAATTTTGGGATGCCGTGTTGAGATACAAAATGCTTTCTTCAAGTTCTTCATGGACAATATGTATTCACTGATCTTAAAACTGAAGCGTTCTGGTCACTTTGATTTGGGTATACTCGATCTAGATGCCCATGGAGCCAGTGTCAAGCCCATTAAGCTAATCCGATTTGTTCGAAAACATTCGACAGGGACTGCAGCCACTGAATTGCATACAGTGTCCGTTGAACGTGGCATGTCATTTGAAGTGGCCCTATCAAAGTGAGTTTTAAGTCTAACTGATGCTTTTCAGTTTTATTACTCAATAATTTTGTTTTACAGATATCGCAGGGAGGGTCTATACGATTATGAAGGTTTCTATATACTCCAACAGAATAGGCAGAATAAGAACTCAGCCATACTCTGTCTGCGTGCTGCAACAGACTCAACGGATGTTAAATCAGCAAATAAGATAAATTTGCAAATATATCGTCCCAATACCGGGCCACAGGTTCGCACTGAGACGGTCAATTCATTAACCAGCCGATATGTCAAAGTGCCACCCGAGGTTGCACGTTCATTTTGGCAGCAACAATATGACGTGTGTCTGACTAGATGTTCGCATGTCTTTTGGAATAGAATTTGCCCCTTTAAAGGTGGTTGTGAGGTGGGTTTACGTGTGCGTACCTATCATGTGCTATCGGGGTTGATGTTGCCCATATGGGATCGCATTGAGCTGATTATCCACAAGAATGAACATAAGATACAAATTCTTCGAGTTAAAACCGATAATAATAGGAAAATTGTTGGTACAGTTGTCCCTCATGCTGTCTATGATGAACTCGTTCAGAATTTGGCCTCTGATTCAGTAATGGAATTTCAAAATATACCCGGAAGATAAGAATAAAACCAATTGGCAATGATATATCCCATTTTATTGTCATTCTACAAAGTATCCCTTCTCTTTTTTTTTTCTTCAATTGTATCTTGGCCACTTTTAAAAATATCAACTCAAATTGCGGCGGCATCCGGTAAATTATAGTATATATGTATTTGTCTGTGTGTGTGGCATAAGCTTTCGCTTTTACCAAATGCCAAGCACGCACAAGAAGAGAACCCATGGAAGTTGAAACAAGACAGAAGCGGAGCCAATGTTGCCAAGCCATAAACAATGGAACAATAGGGACCCACTTGCTCTGGGATTGTGTCATATGTATTGTCTGCAATGCTGCAGGGGGAATCTCTCTACGACGTCTGTGATTGCATTGCATGTTTTTACTCTCTACCATCGTGTAGAGGATAATTGGGGTACTACAAGGTCGTTAAGGTGTTTGCAACAGGCATTACAAAGAAAAAAGTGAACCATAAAACCTTTTATTTCAGGAAAATTTAGTTATTTTCAGATATGCAATGTATTGTATTCATAATTTTTAAAGAGGGTATCTTTTAGTCGTTGCCTGGACTTGCTTATAAGACTTTCTTTTCCATCTTTGTCTGTGTCTTGCCTCTCCCCTGATAGCTTTCGTTTTACTCTTATTGCTCTGTATTTATGTGTGTGTGTGTGTGTGTGTGTGTGTGTTACATTATAAATTTTAAAACGTACGCACACGGATTCTCCTAGCACATAGATATAAACCAAATTATACAATGGCATAAAGTATGCCAAATGGCCTTGGCAAATGTCGTGCCTAAAGAAGCTAAAAACGAACTTGGCATAATAACTCACGCCTTATGGAGAGGCCCCACACTTTAAAATTATGTGGAAGTCTATAGGTTAAAGTTCTTAATGGGTTATCTCTTTTTTGTGCAAGTGTTCCTCAAAGAACATTAAATGGTTCAATTATAAGTTAATTCGAAAGTAGAACAGAAAGGAAAACGTGAGTTATACCCAAGACTAAATAGGTCGAACAATAAACGAACATCCTTCAGGTATCAGGTCAGCCAATCCAAAAATGTTTCAAAAAATTTGTGTCTTGATATTAGATAGATTTAAAATTTATACTTTCATCTATCTAAATATAAGATAGTCTAGCTATGCATTTTCCAAAGAATTTAAAATAAATAGTAAATTTACATTTCCAAAGGAAAAATGTCTGCTTTTCTTAGACTAATGTAAATAATTTGTCACTTTATCAATTTTCATATATTTTATTTTTAGATTGGATATCACTCTACAAAACATGATGAGAATAATCCATACTGGAGAACAATCCATATCAAAAGCAGAACTTCTCACAAAAGTACAAATTATTGTGTTAAATAAAAAATAACTATTATAATTTGCAGTTACTTTTAAAGCGGTTATAAGTGATCTCTGAATTGAGAAAGAAATCAATTTTTTATTTATTTTTTTATTTATTATATATTAGATCTATTATGATATGTTTGCGTGCTTTCATCTTCTGAAACTCCAATATGCATACCACAAAAGTAGATCAGAAAGCTTCTCTTATATTTGATGACGTCAAGCTAAACCTCTGTTGACTTTAAAGAGTTAATTTACGACAAGAATTTTTTTTTTTAATAAATTGCGTAGGATGTGCTTTTCACTAAATTTCTTAAGAACATTTTTTCATTTACTCTTTTTTTTTTTAATTATTAATAAAATAACAAGTAAATATGTGTACTCAAAAGTTTGTACTTAGCAAGAGGAACTTAAAGCCAAGTACTTGGCCTTAATACACATGCTTGCTCATACGCACACACACACACACACACAGATATGTATATATATATACATATATGGGTGGAATAGGATAGGAAGGAAAGTGGTGCGGTCCTATACTCGCGGGCGCTCCCTTTTAAAATCGTTTTCCTGTGTATCCAGAAGGCCTGAAATTTAACTTCGTCGGGTCAAGGAGGGCCTCTATAGGACTACCTACGTACCTCGTTGCTGGGACTCCTCTGCCACCTGTGTGCTGGCCCTGACACTTGTTTGTCCAACCTCCACTTGGCTGGACCATTGGCGTGGGTAGGGGTGAGGGGAGGCTGCAGATCGTCTCTCTTTACTTTTTCTTCCCGCCTCTCTCATCGTTTGCTCCTGTTTTTGCTGGTGTGGGTGAGAAATATCTTTTCTTTTCTTTTTTTTTTTTATCCAGCTTTCTCCAAAACTTTCTTTGCTGTTGGGCAACGTCTTCCTCATCTTCACTCCGCTACGTACCAGCTGATCGTACCAGTGTTGGAAAACGAGGGCAGAATCAGGGGAGCCCCTAGCCAGAAATCGGCAGGTGGCGCCTCTGGGCAAACCGCTTTAAAGCTTCTTCTTCCGCCGAATTCAAATTCAAATTTAAATTTAATTTAAATTCAAATTTCAAAAATTTCACAAGTTGAAACCGATACCCGCCAGTCATATGAATAAATCTGTGGTATCCATCGACCATCAAGCCCGATGCGCAATGGCAGATGTGCAGAATATACAAGGGGAAGTGTCGGTTTTCGGCAGTCGTCCACGGCTCTTGCGGTCACCGCCTCCGTGCACAGACACGCCGGCAAATGCGAATGTTGCTAATAATACAGAGGCACGAGCTATACAGGTGCAAGGAATAAACCACTTTGATGCCCCAGCAGTAACCTCACAAATAGAAGAGCTAAACGAGCTAGGAAACCTGATCTGGCAGCTGGACAGTATGTTCAATAGAGCTGACGATGGGAGAAAGCCAGTTCGCCATGTAAATTTGAGTACAAAGAACTCGATAGTGCGTATGATGGAGCTGCACGAAACACTGTGCCGAAAAATTACTGATAGCCACCCCGCAAAAATGGTCCAAAAGGGCGACATCGCCACGCAAACAACACCGGGGAAGATTAAACATCTGGGTCTTCCGATAAGTCTGAGCCAGCCAGCTAAAACTGCTACGCCCAAACGACAGAGAGAGGACGCCGCCATTCAGCGGAAAACCCCACCAAAACGTGGAAAAACGACGCAGGGTTCTCGTCCAGAACAACTGGTTAACAACTTGGCCAATACAAACACATCGTGGGCCAATTCAGTCAACGCAGCCGAAGCGGATGCAGAATGGCAGACGGTGTCTCGAAAGCGGCCTAGCAAGCAACCAGCTCGAAGGGACAAGCCCGCGGCCATTGTGATACAGGCCCAAGAAGGCTTCTCCTACGCCCAGATTCTTGGCATGGTTACAAGACGAACCGACGGCAAACTCGATGGAGTCAAGAGTAATGTAAAGCGCACAAGGAAGACTGCCAAGGGCGAGCTGCTTCTAGAACTCAAGCGAGACGGCGCTCCTGACTGCCAAAAACTAAGAAACGAGCTTAGCCAAGTTCTAGGCCAGCAAGCGTCGGTAAGAGCAGTAGGAACTGAAGCTTGGATTGAGATACGCAATCTCGACACCTTGGTATCAGCAGACCACATTAAAGAAGCAATAACGGAAATTATTGGCGATGCCACCGCAAACGTGCGTGTCCGAAGCTTGCGCCACACTTTTGGTGATACACAGCTGGCTGTCTTATCAATGCCGCGCTCGACTGCTGACTCCTTACTCAAGATGGGAAAAATAGCAATAGGATGGACGCTCTGCCCGATTCGGGAACGGCAATCAAAGCAAAGATGCTACAAATGCTTAAACTTCGGCCACACGGCGGCAAAGTGCAATAGCTCAATAGATCGCACCAATTGGTGCCTCAAATGTGGGGCGACAGATCACAAGGCAGCCTCATGCAGCAACTTTCCAGTCTGCTTCAACTGCTTAGACGCCAAACGACAACAGGTGGGGCATTACACTGGCAGCCGACGTTGCCCAATGGCGAGTGCAGGAGCGAAGCAGCAGCAAACGCTATGAAGTTTCTACAATTAAATTTGAATCACTGTGCGGCGGCGCATGATTTACTAGCGCAATCAGTAAGGGAGCAAAATATAGACGTGGCGATTCTGAGCGAGCCATATAGAATTCGGCCTGGCAGCTCATGGGCAACAGACTCTTCAGGGAAAGCTGCAATCTGGTTGTGCGGCAATCGTACTCCGCCTTTGCAGCACATCTACGCAAATAGAGGATTTGTCAGAGCATACATAGGCGACATATGGGTGTACAGCTGCTACTTGGCACCAAGTCTTACTCTCCAAGAATTCGAGTCGACACTGGACCAGCTGGCTCTGGATGCAAGAGGAAAGGGCAAAACAATCGTTGCAGGCGACTTCAACTCGTGGTCCACTGAATGGGGTAGTGACCGAACAAACTCCAGGGGCCGCACAACTCTTGAGAGCCTCGCCTCACTCGAACTTGTTGTGATAAACACGGGCAACAAACACACGTTCTGCAGAGCTGGCTACGGATCAGTGATTGACGTCACATTTGCAAGCCGGCAGATAGCAGCACAGACCAACTGGCAATTGAGCAGCCACTATACGGCTAGCGACCATCAAGCCATTTTGTTCACTATCGGCAGCGGTCCCGCAGAAAACGTAACCACAGACCAAAACGCTAAAATGTTTAGAGTGGATACTCTAAATATTACAACATTCGAGGAATCCTTCAGAATCCCAGAATTCACTGGCGACGCAAATAAGTTCGCTAAAACGCTAGTAGACGCCGTACTAGCAGCCTGTGATGCCAGTATGGCTGCCCGTAGATGCCACAGCAAGCAAAAGGCTCCTGTCTACTGGTGGAACGCATCTATAAGCGAGGCGAGGAGGAGGTGCCTTCAATGCAGACGACAATACCAGAGAGCGCGTGGAATGCCAGAGTTCTCTAGCCTCCAGGCCCAATACAAGCTTAGGCGAAGAGAACTAAAACTCGCGATTAAGGAGAGTAAACGCAACTGCTTCTTAGAAATGTGCAACGCCGCCGAGAACGATATTTGGGGGGCTGCTTATAAAGTGGCCATGAAGAAGCTCAACGCAAACAAGCCCGTGACTCCAAACGAATCCCAAATGAAGCTCATCGTGGAGACACTGTTCCCGAACTGCTCAGCTATATCGCCAAGACCCACTCGGATCGCTACCACACGGGACGTATGCGACATTAGCCCCGATGAAATTCTGGCAGTCGCCGCAAAGTTACAGGATCGAAAGGCTCCAGGCCCCGACGCGATACCAAACAAGGCGCTAAAACTGGCCGCACGCCTCCAGCCCGGAAAATTTGCAGAAGTTTTCAACAAATGCATGCACGATGGCATTTTTCCAGACATTTGGAAATTGCAAAATCTGGTGCTTCTACCAAAGCCGAACAAGCCAGCCGAGGACCCATCAGCATACAGGCCAATCTGCCTTTTAGACTCGATCTCTAAACTGTTTGAGAAACTGCTGGTGCAGAGAGTTGAGTCCGCCATCAAGCACTCTGGCGACCTCTCACCGATGCAGTTTGGGTTTAGACGCGCAAAGTCCACAATCGACGCGCTACAAACGGTAGTTGGCATAGCCAGCAATGCCATCGAGGGCCAGCGATGGAAGGGTGGCAAGAAAGAATACTGCTTGGTCACCACTCTAGATGTGAGAAACGCGTTCAACACCGCAAACTGGAGTCGGATCCTAAGCTCCCTTCGGGAGTTTCGGGTACCAGAGTACCTAGTCCTCATGGTGGAAGACTATTTCCGAAATCGAATCTTGCGATACAATACCCAAAGTGGCTGGCGCACCCATGTCGTCAAAGGAGGTGTCCCACAAGGCTCCGTTCTGGGTCCAATCCTATGGAACGTGATGTATGATGGCGTGCTTAGGCTTTCTCTACCATCTGGAACCCATATCGTCGGCTTTGCAGATGACGTGGCGATAGTGGTGGTAGCGAAGCACCTACATGAGACGGAGGACAAAACGGCCGTGGCAGTCGACATAGTCAAAGGATGGCTAAACAATGTTGGCTTGCAGCTTGCAGTCCAAAAAACCGAAGCTGTCTTGATCAGCAGTCGCAAAGTCGTGGAGGTAGCCGAAATTTCTCTGGATACGTGCAAAATAAAGTCATCCAGGGCAATACGCTATCTAGGCATTTTAATAGACACCCGCCTTAGTTTCAAGGAACACTTGGAGCACGCAAATATAAAAGCTGCAGAAATAGGCCGCTGCATTACGCGGTTCTTGCTCAACTCCAGAGGCCCAAGCCAACGGCAACGGGTACTACTGGTAAACGTCGTGAGATCAATAATGCTCTACGGAGCTCCTATTTGGGCAAAGGCTTTGCGGCAGAAATCATATCGCCAAGGGCTCGAGGCAACGTATAGATTGGGAGCCATACGAGTGTGTCGAGGCTTCCGAACAATGTCAGACGAGGCTGCGCTAGTAATAGCTGGACTGACACCTATCGATCTTCTGGCGAAGGAGTCCCAGTTCATCTACAATAGACGGCAAACTAGCGAATGGACGCCACTGGCAAAACAAGAGGCCAAAAGAGCAGCCAGAAGAGCGAGCTTAGAAGAATGGCAAGCAAGATGGTCATCCTCAACCAAAGGCAGATGGACGTTTCGGCTGATCCCGAACCTGGAGCTCTGGCTCTCGAGAAGTCACGGCGAAGTCACGTTCGAGTTAACCCAACTGCTAAGTGGGCATGGATGTTTCAGCTCATATCTACACCGATTTGGGCACGAAAGCAGCCCAGTATGCGTTCTATGCCAAAACGGCGTAGTAGAGGATGCCGAGCACGTGCTTTTCTGCTGCCCAAGATTCCAGAGTGAACGCCATGAGCTCGAAGAAACCTTTGGGGAACTACCTACGGTCGAGAACACTGTCAACAAAATGTGTGCTAGCCAAGAAAAGTGGTCTGCGGCCTGCTCATTTGCTAAAAAGTTATGGACACTCTTCGCCGCCTGGAGAGGCAGCGAAACGCTTGAGGGGCATGAGGCCCGCCTTTTAAGCCTGCGAAGCAATACCCCCCGGCAGTCCCGCAGGTTAAATTGGCACCCAACACTTCTTCTTTTCCACTTCTACCTTCTCCACACTATACCCTCTCATCTTAATCTAACTTTGTTATATTATTGTTAAATAAATGAATTAAAAAAAAAAAAAAAAAAAAAAAAAAATATATATACATATACTCTGCTCTTTGTGTCTGTACGTGCCGATCATAAAGTTTATTTGCTCGAATTTTGTACGGAAGCAAAACAAACAAATAAAAAATAATATTCTAAAATATAAAATATGAAGCCAAAACACAGTGTCTGCGTGTGTGTGTGGGTATGTGTGTGGCATATAAAAATATAATCATAACACGTTATTTTGCTTTCGCGTTCATTTTTTTTTTTTTTTTGCAACCAGCAATTTTTGGGCGTGTCTGTGGGCGTTAAAAAAATTTAATATTTTAACAAGCGCAAAGCAAAGAAAAATAAAGAAAAGATATGCCGAAATACAAACACACAGTCGGCTTCTGTATGTATACAGTGAGTACCGTAAATCTACACACAAGTATTGTATACATACTTATATACAGGATATACAATGAAATACATTTTGCCGCGGCAAATAAACCGCTGAATAACGAAAGCGATGACTTTTGTGGCGAGTTTACGATGTCCGCAGTAGCCCTTTTTATTTTGGGTTGGGTTTGGAATTCGAGAGTAGGGCTTAATTTATATAAACGAAATGGGACACAAACAACATGGGCATATTGATTTCGAATGGTGTATATATTCAGTGAAATTTTAATTTTAAATAATCGAATGATTATCCTGAACAGAAAGTTAAATGTGATTTCAAACAATCAAATTGTCTGATGTACCGTACTATGTGCCATAGTATTAGGTTTTAAATTGGAAACTATAGGAACAAAAATCAAACTAAATATCCCTTTTAATACTTCTGATGTTATGGTATTCAATCAAATCCTTTTGGATTGCAATATGTGTCGGCTATAATATCTACTTATCACCCGCAAAATAAAACATGAAGCATATTAATTATCATTCTAAATTATTTCTAAGCAATTAAAAGAGTTCTTCAAATTTATATGATATACTACAATTTTACGAAATTCCTATCTTAAATGTGTCCAATAACAAAGACAAACTTCTGAACAAGCATTAATTACCAACCTATTCCAACTGATTTTCCGCCCGATTTTAGGGTTTTCTTAATGCATATTAAGTTTCCCAAAAAAATTTGAACTTTGGAAATAAAACATTAATTTTTTTTAATGCCAAATATTCCTGCGTGGATTATAATTCATTAACAACAAAAAATGAACCACTCTTCTCCTAAGGCAGGGGCAGCTGTTTGAACTGAACGCCCTCTCTGGTAATAATATTTATAAACATACAATTCCCTATAAAAATATCACGGTCGCGAGCTGTCCTGAATGCCTCCATTGAGATTTCCACAGCTTTATCCACAGTCAGCGATGTTGTTATAGCATTCATTTGATCCTCCTCATTACCTTCGAACCAGTCCAAAGTAGGCAATATTATGCGTCCACCAGTTCCAGAAATATGATAGGGTAAACGTAGATAATTACCACTTGGATGATTGAAGTAGACAGCTCCCAGACCATTGGAATCAATGCCAGCAACCACACTGGATACAAAGTACTGAAGTGTAAACTTGGTACGTGTTAGCATACTGGCCAACGAATCGGGGCAAACGGGCATTAAGTTGTCCAGTTCATACTTGAGCGAGTAACTGCGTACCAAAGAGAGAAGAGCCAGAGTATCGCACCAACAACCAACCGATCCCAGAACTGTTTGTGGTGAAACATCAAAGAGTTTGCTCTGGCTGCGCATCTTCCGGATATTGAAATCGTTGGTCAAGCGCGTATCACATGCAATTGTAGCGAAATCGTTACCAGCAATGGCCACCAGAGTACCGCCAATATATTCGTGAGGATTGAAGATACTGGCAGATGTAACAGTTCCATTCTCATCGGTGTTGATGGGATAAAAACTATCCATGTTTGAAGAATGTTAGTATATTTATGTTTTATTTTTTTTTTGTACAAAATGCGTAAATGTATTGCCACTAGCAGATTGGAAACGTTGTGAGAAATTCTGATATTCCAAACAATAAAACAATTTTGATATAGACTGTGAAGCCTACGTTGATTTCGATATACTATTTTCTATGGTTTTTCCTGGTTGCTACGATGCTTTTTTATTTGAAAAACTGCGACAAGTAGATATTTTGATGACTATGATTCGATGTGTATGACACTTTTATCTCTAGACAGAAAAAGAAAAGTATAAAACTATACTTATCCAATAAAGAAAAGTATAGGAACTATAAGAAGAGTGAAAACCTGATTTTACAAAGATGCTTTAAAAACAAAAAAAATTATATTTCTATTCAGATTTTAATTGACAAAAATCTTCATAAAGAGTTAATTTTATTGAATCTACAAAAAAAAAGTGGACAAGTGCCTTATGTCTTTTCAAATTCCATTTTCTTCTCTAATTTTTTAAAAATTCAACTGTTTATCGCTTTATCGAAGTGGGTCATCGATTGTGTATATTATATTGCTACTCATTTGGCTTGTCACATTGCCATTTTACGTTAAAGAACTCAAAACAAATTTTCTACAATTTGTACCACCTTTATGGTCTATATATAGACCATAAATCGACCTAATTTGGCAAAAAGTTTCGGTTTGTATTTCATTCTTTTTTATTCTCTCTCTGATTTTGATAAATAAAATTTTGTTTTGGGCACACGAAAAGTCCTTCATTTAATTTAAGCGCCTGCCATACATTTTACTAGCCCACATATTTCATCCTTACTCTCCGCGCATCACCGGGAAGAAAAAAGGCGACTGTATACCCAGCAATTTGGTGGTGGCTCCTCTCCTCATCATCAGGCCAAATGCCTCCTTCTTCTGCTTTGGCCCTTTGGCAAATTATTCACAATTTGTCATTTGTCTTTGATTTATTTGCATTTTAAAGACTTTCGACAAAATATCATTCAACGAGTCAATGCCGTGATAACTAGTCGTTCCAAATAGTGAAGAAAAAAGTTTTTGAAAAAAAAAAAGTAAAAAAAAAATTCAATTTCGCAGTAAAAAAAAAGTTTGAAAAAATGCCAAGTAAACAAAATTCAGTAACAAGATCCTCGCACAAGTCCTTGGTAGATTTTAAACCAAAATTTTTGGATTCGAAAGACATCGAGAATGAAAGTCAACCACTGGCAAAAAGGATTCTACTATCAATGCAAACTGAAGCAGGTAAATTAATGGTTCAGAAAATGGTTGCATCGGCCGCCAAACAGGAAAACAGCAAAATTTCCTCGCCTCCAAAGGAGAAAGAACCAGAATTGCTGCTGTTCCCATCGAGGTCAAGCCTGGTGGTTCCAAATTTCGAAAAACCTGATGGAACTATTTTTAATGGAAAGACGACAAGTTCGACAAATGTTTTACGAAAACGCGAATATAATCAAGCTTTCAATCAGTCCAATAATGATGATAATGAGAATGAGAAAATGAATGAGAATGTGAGTTATTTAAATAATTGGCCCATTCATGACTACACGAATAAAGAGAATCAAGAAGGTAACATTAATGGAAAACCACAAACAGTATCACAGAAATTTTTTTAATATACTTTCCACCCATAGATTTCTTTAATACAGAATCAAATTTTAAGCAAAATGATTCGATTTCAAAAGCTAACATTTTTGATTCCGGGCAAGAAATAAAAATGGAAATTCTACACAGAAGCGAGGACAACAGTAGTTCTTTATATGTCGACTATAAACCCAATTCGGATAATCAAGGGGAACCAGAAATTAGTTTTAATTTTACATATGATAATCTCAAAAACGAAATAAAGTCGATTCCAACAGTATATAAAAATATTAATGGCGATGTGAATATAAATGATGTGAAAAATGTTTCCATAAATATTGATTTTTCGAATCTTGTGCTGAATACGGAAACGAATCATGAAGTGATGAAAGGTAGGAAATTTGATATACCATCTGATCTTGAGATAGATGCCCGTCTACAAGCTGAATTGGACTCATTGCTACCGTCTGAGGAATCCGAAATAGATGCTCGCCTACAGGCCGAACTTGACTCATTGCCCTTCATCGAGGTGGATAATACAGAAGATAAGGAATTAGATGAATTTATGAAATCGCTTTTCGTATACGAAGGCCGACCAGAGGTGGTGGAGGGAATGGTGGTGGAGGAGGTACCCACAACTGCTAGTGCCATAGAAGGTCCACAAACACAGATACGTGTTCCCCTTGGTTCAGATCCAAAAAATTGTGCACAAATATCATATGCGGCAGTGGAAAATCAAATGCCAGTGGATGAAATGCAAGTACCCCATAAAGATTTGGATTTGGATTTGGATAATCCAATATTTTTTCCCTTGGTGGGTGCTTCCAATTCAGATTTTCTACAACCAATGCGAACTTTTGGGTATTTCCGAAATGGTCACGGTGAGGATATTCCCGTGTCTTTTGTTATGGGACCAGATGGTTTGGTGACCAATGTTTCCATGGTCTCTGATGACGGTAACGGAATTGGTTTGCCATTGGATCAGCAAATGGAGAGCCTTACAGCTGCACAACTGGATCAAATACTGAAGAGTGGCCGTACATATTTAGCCAAGCCACCAGGGGCTAAATCATCGTCATCGTCGTCGTCAGCTCCTAAGCGTAAAATGGTTCCCAAGAAACTAGAAGAAGAAGTACCAGATGATGAAGGTCTTCCACGAGAACCAGCTGTGGAAGATGAAGAAGCTGATTATGAGGAAATTGGCGTATCCGACACATTTGCCGAATATTGGCCCAGTAAACTGAAACTTGGCAAGGCCCATCCAGATCCAGTTGTTGAAACTGCAACTCTATCCTCGGTGGAATTACCCGATATAAATATGAAGTTGGCACTGGCGAATAATTTTGAGGCTGCTGACTCTTTGAGTGCCCTGCAAATGGAAGCAGTTGTCTATGCTTGTCAGGCTCATCAACAGATTCTTCCCAGTGGCGAACGAGCTGGTTTCCTCTTGGGTGATGGAGCTGGTGTCGGTAAAGGCCGGGCCATAGCTGGCATTATATATGAAAACTATTTGCATGGACGCAAACGTGCCCTATGGATATCGGTTTCGAGTGACCTCAAATTCGATGCTGAACGGGACCTTTCTGACATTGGGGCCGATGATAAGATTCCGGTGGTAGCATTGAGCAAATTCAAATATAGTCGCATTGATTCCCAGGAGAATGATAATTTCAAGAAGGGTGTAATATTTTGTACATATACTTCGCTAATTGGTGAGTCGCAAACCTCAAAGCACAAGTATAGGACACGTTTGCTGCAGTTGGTGCATTGGCTGACCAGGAAATTCGACGGTGTCATTGTCTTCGATGAGTGCCACAAGGCCAAGAATTTGAGTTTGATGAATGGCGGCAAGTCGACAAAGACGGGAACTACGGTCTTAGAGCTGCAACAGCTTTGTCCCAAAGCCCGAGTTGTTTACGCTTCGGCCACGGGAGCCAGTGAGCCACGCAATATGGCTTATATGGTTCGTTTGGGTCTCTGGGGTCGGGGAACGGCCTATGCTGAGTTCCCAGATTTCGTTAATGCTGTCGAGAAGAGGGGCATCGGTGCCATGGAAATTGTGGCAATGGATATGAAATTGCGTGGCACATATATAGCACGTCAATTGAGCTTCAAGGATGTCAGCTTTCGCATTGAAGAGATTCTCATGTCTAAGGATTTCCGTAAGGTGTACAATATGTCTGCTGAACTATGGGCTGAGATTCACAACAAACTCCAAAGATGCTGTCGTCTCATGAGCGTAGAGAATCGCATACAAAAGAATATCACTTGCCAGTTTTGGTGTGCCCATCAGCGTTTCTTTAAGAATCTTTGCATAGCGTCCAAGCTTAATCAAGTAGTGAAAATGACTCGCATTGCCATCCGCACCGGAAAAGCGGTTGTTATTGGTCTTCAGTCCACGGGAGAGTCAAGGACTTTGGAACACTTGGATCGAAATCAGGGAACCATAAGTACCTTTGTGTCCACATCGAAAATGATATTGCAATCGTTTGTGGAGAAACATTTTCCAGCCCCAAATAGAGATGCATTTCGTCATTTAGTTAATACTGGAGAATTTTTGAAACAATCACTTACTAAAAAATCTCGTTCAGAATTCTCCGATGACGACGAAGTAGAAGACCCGGACCCAGCGGACAGTGATGTCGAAATGTATGAAAACAACTGGTTATCAGATGATGAGGATAATAACAACAATAATAAACATAAGCAACAAAATAACAAAGCAGGAACTACACGCAAACGTCGTGGAAGGCCACCAAATCCAGATAAAGGTAAGTTTGGTGCAATTTAGTTTCCAAAAAACAGTGGTGGGTTTACCCAAAGACCAGTATATCAGGGCCTAGCGCGGTCAGATATTGAGGCGTTATTTAAAAGAAACTAGAAAAGTTGAACTGAAAGGCAAGATGAATATTTATAATTAAATTTTTTATTGTATCGCCTCAAGCAAAGTTTAAACACTTCATTCATTATCATTATAATCATTCGTAATTTTTTGGCTTCATTCGAGCTGTTATCTAGATTAAGACAATTTATAGCATACTTAAGTGGGCTACTAATTTTAGATTACCGTCTTTCTATTCCTTATGCACACAGCTGAAAAAGTTACCATGCACGAGCGCATTTTACAGCACTTATGCACCACTTTGCGTAATCAAAATGATGATGACGATGATGATGAGCCCGGACGCAGTAGAGCAAATAAGATCAAAGTTGCAGAGCGCGATGTTGAACGTTGTATTAATATGCGTGAAGCTCTTTTGGATAAGATTGAGACTGTCGGACGTCGTTTGCCACCAAATACTTTGGACAAACTGATCGCTGATCTAGGCGGTCCGAATATGGTGGCCGAAATGACTGGCCGTCGAGGACGTGTGATTTGTGATGAATTCGATGGCTATAAATACGAAACTCGTTGCGATAGTGATGCTACAACTGATATGGTCAATTATAGGGAGAAGCAACGTTTCATGCAAGGTAGCAAGCATGTGGCTATAATATCTGAAGCTGCCTCTAGCGGCATTTCACTGCAGAGTGACAGACGTGTCTCCAATCAGCGACGACGTTTGCACATTACCCTGGAGTTGCCGTGGAGTGCTGATCGAGCTATACAACAATTTGGCAGAACTCATCGTTCCAATCAGGTCAATTCACCGGAATATGTATTCGTTATTACGGATTTGGCAGGCGAACGTCGTTTCGCCTCGACAGTGGCCAAACGTTTGGAGAGCTTGGGTGCACTTACCCAGGGCGATCGTCGAGCCACCGATGCTCGTGATTTATCGCAATTCAATATCGATAATAACATTGGACGTGCTGCCCTAGATAGTGTTATGCAACAGATTACTGGCATGAAGACATTGGAACGTTGTTTTGTGCCTTCAACGTTTAAGGGCAATTTCGTACTTGATTGTGCCCATGCCTTGGCTAGCGTTGGTATGATCAATTGTGCTGAAGAGGGGAATATTAAGATATTTTCCATTGAAAAGGATAGAAGCAATATCTCAAAATTCTTGAATCGAATTTTGGGATGCCGTGTTGAGATACAAAATGCTTTCTTCAAGTTCTTCATGGACAATATGTATTCACTGATCTTAAAACTGAAGCGTTCTGGTCACTTTGATTTGGGTATACTCGATCTAGATGCCCATGGAGCCAGTGTCAAGCCCATTAAGCTAATCCGATTTGTTCGAAAACATTCGACAGGGACTGCAGCCACTGAATTGCATACAGTGTCCGTTGAACGTGGCATGTCATTTGAAGTGGCCCTATCAAAGTGAGTTTTAAGTCTAACTGATGCTTTTCAGTTTTATTACTCAATAATTTTGTTTTACAGATATCGCAGGGAGGGTCTATACGATTATGAAGGTTTCTATATACTCCAACAGAATAGGCAGAATAAGAACTCAGCCATACTCTGTCTGCGTGCTGCAACAGACTCAACGGATGTTAAGTCAGCAAATAAGATAAATTTGCAAATATATCGTCCCAATACCGGGCCACAGGTTCGCACTGAGACGGTCAATTCATTAACCAGCCGATATGTCAAAGTGCCACCCGAGGTTGCACGTTCATTTTGGCAGCAACAATATGACGTGTGTCTGACTAGATGTTCGCATGTCTTTTGGAATAGAATTTGCCCCTTTAAAGGAGGTTGTGAGGTGGGTTTACGTGTGCGTACCTATCATGTGCTATCGGGGTTGATGTTGCCCATATGGGATCGCATTGAGCTGATTATCCACAAGAATGAACAGAAGATACAAATTCTTCGAGTTAAAACCGATAATAATAGGAAAATTGTTGGTACAGTTGTCCCTCATGCTGTCTATGATGAACTCGTTCAGAATTTGGCCTCTGATTCAGTAATGGAATTTCAAAATATACCCGGAAGATAAGAATAAAACCAATTGGCAATGATATATCCCATTTTATTGTCATTCTACAAAGTATCCCTTCTCTTTTTTTTTTCTTCAATTGTATCTTGGCCACTTTTAAAAATATCAACTCAAATTGCGGCGGCATCCGGTAAATTATAGTATATATGAATTTGTCTGTGTGTGTGTGGCATAAGCTTTCGCTTTTACCAAATGCCAAGCACGCACAAGAAAAGAACCCATGGAAGTTGAAACAAGACAGAAGCGGAGCCAATGTTGCCAAGCCATAAACAATGGAACAATAGGGACCCACTTGCTCTGGGATTGTGTCATATGTATTGTCTGCAATGCTGCAGGGGGAATCTCTCTACGACGTCTGTGATTGCATTGCATGTTTTTACTCTCTACCATCGTGTAGAGGATAATTGGGGTATTACAAGGTCGTTAAGGTGTTTGCAACAGGCATTACAAAGAAAAAAGTGGCCCATAAAACCTTTATTTCAGGAAAATTTAGTTATTTTCAGATATGCAATGTATTGTATTCATAATTTTTAAAGAGGGTATCTTTTAGTCGTTGCCTGGACTTGCTTATAAGACTTTTCTTTTCCATCTTTGTCTGTGTCTTGCCTCTCCGTTGCATCCCCCTGATAGCTTTCGTTTTACTCTTATTGCTCTGTATTTATGTGTGTGTGTGTGTGTGTGTGTTACATTATAAATTTTAAAACGTACGCACACGGATTCTCCTAGCACATAGATATAAACCAAATTATACAATGGCATAAAGTATGCCAAATGGCCTTGGCAAATGTCGTGCCTAAAGAAGCTAAAAACGAACTTGGCATAATAACTCACGCCTTATGGAGAGGCCCCACACTTTAAAATTATGTGGAAGTCTATAGGTTAAAGTTCTTAATGGGTTATCTCTTTTTTTGTGCAAGTTTTCCTCAAAGAACATTAAATGGTTCAATTATAAGTTAATTCGAAAGTAGAACAGAAAGGAAAACGTGAGTTATACCCAAGACTAAATAGGTCGAACAATAAACGAACGATCCTTCAGGTATCAGGTCAGCCAATCCAAAAATGTTTCAAAAAATTTGTGTCTTGATATTAGATAGATTTAAAATGTATACTTTCATCTATCTAAATATAAGATAGTCTAGCTATGCATTTTCCAAAGAATTTAAAATAAATAGTAAATTTACATTTCCAAAGGAAAAATGTCTGCTTTTCTTAGACTAATGTAAATAATTTGTCACTTTATCAATTTTCATATATTTTATTTTTAGATTGGATATCACTCTACAAAACATGATGAGAATAATCCATACTGGAGAACAATCCATATCAAAAACTGGCAGAACTTCAGCCAAAAGTACAAATTATTCTATTAAATAAAAAATAACTATTATAATTAGCAGTTACTTTTAAAGCTGTTATAAGTGATCTCTGAATTGAGAAAGAAATCAATTTTTTATTTATATTTTTATTTATTATATATTAGATCTATTATGATATGTTTGCGTGCTTTCATCTTCTGAAACTCCAATATGCATACCACAAAAGTAGATCAGAAAGCTTCTCTTATATTTGATGACGTCAAGCTAAACCTCTGTTGACTTTAAAGAGTTAATTTACGACAAGAATTTTTTTTTTTTAATAAATTGCGTAGGATGTGCTTTTCACTAAATTTCTTAAGAAC
This sequence comes from Drosophila willistoni, assembly GCF_018902025.1. Lineage (NCBI taxonomy): Eukaryota > Metazoa > Arthropoda > Insecta > Diptera > Drosophilidae > Drosophila > Drosophila willistoni. The sequence continues at coordinate 46,754 of NW_025814590.1, read as the reverse complement.
ATTTTTTCATTTACTCTTTTTTGTTTAATTATTAATAAAATAACAAGTAAATATGTGTACTCAAAAGTTTGTACTTAGCAAGAGGAACTTAAAGCCAAGTACTTGGCCTTAATACACATGCTTGCTCATACGCACACACACACACACACACAGATATGTATATATATATACATATACTCTGCTCTTTGTGTCTGTACGTGCCGATCATAAAGTTTATTTGCTCGAATTTTGTACGGAAGCAAAACAAACAAATAAAAAATAATATTCTAAAATATAAAATATGAAGCCAAAACACAGTGTCTGCGTGTGTGTGTGGGTATGTGTGTGGCATATAAAAAATATAATCATAACACGTTATTTTGCTTTCGCGTTCATTTTTTTTTTTTTTTTGCAACCAGCAATTTTTTGGGCGTGTCTGTGGGCGTTAAAAAAATTTAATATTTTAACAAGCGCAAAGCAAAGAAAAATAAAGAAAAGATATGCCGAAATACAAACACACAGTCGGCTTCTGTATGTATACAGTGAGTACCGTAAATCTACACACAAGTATTGTATACATACTTATATACAGGATATACAATGAAATACATTTTGCCGCGGCAAATAAACCGCTGAATAACGAAAGCGATGACTTTTGTGGCGAGTTTACGATGTCCGCAGTAGCCCTTTTTATTTTGGGTTGGGTTTGGAATTCGAGAGTAGGGCTTAATTTATATAAACGAAATGGGACACACACAACATGGGCATATTGATTTCGAATGGTGTATATATTCAGTGAAATTTTAATTTTAAATAATCGAATGATTATCCTGAACAGAAAGTTAAATGTGATTTCAAACAATCAAATTGTCTGATGTACCGTACTATGTGCCATAGTATTAGGTTTTAAATTGGAAACTATAGGAACAAAAATCAAACTAAATATCCCTTTTAATACTTCTGATGTTATGGTATTCAATCAAATCCTTTTGGATTGCAATATGTGTCGGCTATAATATCTACTTATCACCCGCAAAATAAAACATGAAGCATATTAATTATCATTCTAAATTATTTCTAAGCAATTAAAAGAGTTCTTCAAATTTATATGATATACTACAATTTTACGAAATTCCTATCTTAAATGTGTCCAATAACAAAGACAAACTTCTGAACAAGCATCAATTACCAACCTATTCCAACTGATTTTCCGCCCGATTTTAGGGTTTTCTTAATGCATATTAAGTTTCCCAAAAAAATTTGAACTTTGGAAAACATTAATTTTTTTTAATGCCAAATATTCCTGCGTGGATTATAATTCATTAACAACAAAAAATGAACCACTCTTCTCCTAAGGCAGGGGCAGCTGTTTGAACTGAACGCCCTCTCTGGTAATAATATTTATAAACATACAATTCCCTATAAAAATATCACGGTCGCGAGCTGTCCTGAATGCCTCCATTGAGATTTCCACAGCTTTATCCACAGTCAGCGATGTTGTTATAGCATTCATTTGATCCTCCTCATTACCTTCGAACCAGTCCAAAGTAGGCAATATTATGCGTCCACCAGTTCCAGAAATATGATAGGGTAAACGTAGATAATTACCACTTGGATCATTTAAGTAGACAGCTCCCAGACCATTGGAATCAATGCCAGCAACCACACTGGATACAAAGTACTGAAGTGTAAACTTGGTACGTGTTAGCATACTGGCCAACGAATCGGGGCAAACGGGCATTAAGTTGTCCAGTTCATACTTGAGCGAGTAACTGCGTACCAAAGAGAGAAGAGCCAGAGTATCGCACCAACAACCAACCGATCCCAGAACTGTTTGTGGTGAAACATCAAAGAGTTTGCTCTGGCTGCGCATCTTCCGGATATTGAAATCGTTGGTCAAGCGCGTATCACATGCAATTGTAGCGAAATCGTTACCAGCAATGGCCACCAGAGTACCGCCAATATATTCGTGAGGATTGAAGATACTGGCAGATGTAACAGTTCCACTCTCATCGGTGTTGATGGGATAAAAACTATCCATGTTTGAAGAATGTTAGTATATTTATGTTTTATTTTTTTTTTGTACAAAATGCGTAAATGTATTGCCACTAGCAGATTGGAAACGTTGTGAGAAATTCTGATATTCCAAACAATAAAACAATTTTGATATAGACTGTGAAGCCTACGTTGATTTCGATATACTATTTTCTATGGTTTTTCCTGGTTGCTACGATGCTTTTTTATTTGAAAAACTGCGACAAGTAGATATTTTGATGACTATGATTCGATGTGTATGACACTTTTATCTCTAGACAGAAAAAGAAAAGTATAAAACTATACTTATCCAATAAAGAAAAGTATAGGAACTATAAGAAGAGTGAAAAACCTGATTTTACAAAGATGCTTTAAAAACAAAAAAAATTATATTTCTATTCAGATTTTAATTGACAAAAATCTTCATAAAGAGTTAATTTTATTGAATCTACAAAAAAAAAGTGGACAAGTGCCTTATGTCTTTTCAAATTCCATTTTCTTCTCTAATTTTTTAAAAATTCAACTGTTTATCGCTTTATCGAAGTGGGTCATCGATTGTGTATATTATATTGCTACTCATTTCGCTTGTCACATTGCAATTTTGCGTTAAAGAACCCAAACAAATTTTCTACAATTTGTCCCACCTTTATGGTCTATATATAGAGCATAAATTGTATAAAGTGTATCTACTTATCACCCGCAAAATAAAACATGAAGCATATTAATTATCATTCTAAATTATTTCTAAGCAATTAAAAGAGTTCTTCAAATTTATATGATATACTACAATTTTACGAAATTCCTATCTTAAATGTGTCCAATAACAAAGACAAACTTCTGAACAAGCATCAATTACCAACCTATTCCAACTGATTTTCCGCCCGATTTTAGGGTTTTCTTAATGCATATTAAGTTTCCCAAAAAAATTTGAACTTTGGAAAACATTAATTTTTTTTAATGCCAAATATTCCTGCGTGGATTATAATTCATTAACAACAAAAAATGAACCACTCTTCTCCTAAGGCAGGGGCAGCTGTTTGAACTGAACGCCCTCTCTGGTAATAATATTTATAAACATACAATTCCCTATAAAAATATCACGGTCGCGAGCTGTCCTGAATGCCTCCATTGAGATTTCCACAGCTTTATCCACAGTCAGCGATGTTGTTATAGCATTCATTTGATCCTCCTCATTACCTTCGAACCAGTCCAAAGTAGGCAATATTATGCGTCCACCAGTTCCAGAAATATGATAGGGTAAACGTAGATAATTACCACTTGGATGATTGAAGTAGACAGCTCCCAGACCATTGGAATCAATGCCAGCAACCACACTGGATACAAAGTACTGAAGTGTAAACTTGGTACGTGTTAGCATACTGGCCAACGAATCGGGGCAAACGGGCATTAAGTTGTCCAGTTCATACTTGAGCGAGTAACTGCGTACCAAAGAGAGAAGAGCCAGAGTATCGCACCAACAACCAACCGATCCCAGAACTGTTTGTGGTGAAACATCAAAGAGTTTGCTCTGGCTGCGCATCTTCCGGATATTGAAATCGTTGGTCAAGCGCGTATCACATGCAATTGTAGCGAAATCGTTACCAGCAATGGCCACCAGAGTACCGCCAATATATTCGTGAGGATTGAAGATACTGGCAGATGTAACAGTTCCACTCTCATCGGTGTTGATGGGATAAAAACTATCCATGTTTGAAGAATGTTAGTATATTTATGTTTTATTTTTTTTTTGTACAAAATGCGTAAATGTATTGCCACTAGCAGATTGGAAACGTTGTGAGAAATTCTGATATTCCAAACAATAAAACAATTTTGATATAGACTGTGAAGCCTACGTTGATTTCGATATACTATTTTCTATGGTTTTTCCTGGTTGCTACGATGCTTTTTTATTTGAAAAACTGCGACAAGTAGATATTTTGATGACTATGATTCGATGTGTATGACACTTTTATCTCTAGACAGAAAAAGAAAAGTATAAAACTATACTTATCCAATAAAGAAAAGTATAGGAACTATAAGAAGAGTGAAAAACCTGATTTTACAAAGATGCTTTAAAAACAAAAAAAATTATATTTCTATTCAGATTTTAATTGACAAAAATCTTCATAAAGAGTTAATTTTATTGAATCTACAAAAAAAAAGTGGACAAGTGCCTTATGTCTTTTCAAATTCCATTTTCTTCTCTAATTTTTTAAAAATTCAACTGTTTATCGCTTTATCGAAGTGGGTCATCGATTGTGTATATTATATTGCTACTCATTTCGCTTGTCACATTGCAATTTTGCGTTAAAGAACCCAAACAAATTTTCTACAATTTGTCCCACCTTTATGGTCTATATATAGAGCATAAATCGACCTAATTTGGCAAAAAGTTTCGGTTTGTATTTCATTCTTTTTTATTCTCTCTCTGATTTTGATAAATAAAATTTTGTTTTGGGCACACGAAAAGTCCTTCATTTAATTTAAGCGCCTGCCATACATTTTACTAGCCCACATATTTCATCCTTACTCTCCGCGCATCACCGGGAAGAAAAAAGGCGACTGTATACCCAGCAATTTGGTGGTGGCTCCTCTCCTCATCATCAGGCCAAATGCCTCCTTCTTCTGCTTTGGCCCTTTGGCAAATTATTCACAATTTGTCATTTGTCTTTGATTTATTTGCATTTTAAAGGCTTTCAACGGGCGACGACATCGCCGACGTAATAAATTTTGCCTTTGCCGCTGTCTACCTTTTGGTTGCTGTCGACATTGCCTTTTTTTATACCCTTGCAAAAAGGGTATATTAATTTTGGTCAGAAGTGTGCAACGCATAGAAGGAAGCATTTCCGACCATATAAAGTATATATATTCTTGATCAGCATGACGAGACGAGTTCATATAGCCATGTCCGTCCGTCCGTCCGTCCGTCCGTCCGTCCGTCTGTCCGTCTGTCCGTCCGTCTGGATCAACGCAAACTCCTCCTAGACCGTTAGAGCTACAGAGCTGAAATTTTGCATGTAGGCTTGTATATACTGCAGGCGTTGTATATCTCGGATTCAGCCGGATCGGATCACTATATCATATAGCTCCCATACAAACGCCAAAGTCACGAACAGTGACTTTTCTCAATAACTTCGTTATTTTTTGAGCTATTGTCGTGAAATTTAACATTAGAGAGTTTATTATGCCTATAAATAAGTCTGCCAAATTTGAACAAGATCGGGTGACTATATCATATAGCTTCCATAGGAACGACCTTTCGAAAACAGTGACTTTTGTCAATAACTTCGTTACTTTTAACGCGATTGCTTTCAAATTAAACATTTCTTACTTTAATATATCTGTTAATGACTGTGCCAAATTTGAACAAGATCGGGTGACTATATCATATAGCTCCCATAGGAACGATCGCTCGAAAACAGTGACTTTTCTGAATAACTTTGTTACTTTTGGCGCGATTGCTTTAAAATTCAACTTTTGCCAGTTTTATATATCTGTTAATTAATGTGCCGAATTTGATCAAGATCGGGTGACTATATCATATAGCTCCCATAGGAACGATCGGTGGAAAACAATGACTTTTGTCAATAACTTTGTTACTTTTGACGCGATTACTTTCATTTAAACATTTCTCAGTTTTGTATTCCTGTTAATAATTGTGCTTATTATTTATTACCAAATTTGATTAAGATGGAGTGACTGTATCATATAGCTTCCATAGGAACAATCGGTATTTAACAGTAACTTTTCAAAAAATCAATTTTGCTTTTTTTCTATAAGGTTTTACCCTTTAACCCAAAAGTGATTCTTCGAGGGTAAATGAAAAATTATGCAAAGCGTTCGTTTAAAACAAAAACCTATTGTGCATTAGTGCACAGGTTCATTATTATATTCGGTACCTGTAAATCGGAAAAGAGGATGAGGAACTTTCAACCCACAGGTCTTCCGGTTTCTATACCTGTATTTATTGAAAAAGAAAGAATGTTGTTTACCAAATATTTTACCCTTTTTTGTAAATGGGTTAATTGGATTCAGGTAATGACCCACTTAGGTAACACTATGTTCCAATATTAGGTAAACATTTATCTTAAAAAAAGACATGTTGCGCAAAAGTACACGTGTTCAATTACTAAATTCGGTACCTACAAATAGGTAAAAGGGTGTAAGATGTTTTATACAGTTTAAATACCTGAATTTTAGGAGACAATTATATATAAACATTGCACATTTCATTTCCCGTTTAGTCAATTTAAAAAAATTGAGCGTGCAACATCGTGTATTCGAAGTCCAAAATTATACTACTTTTTATTAAAAGTAAATGTGCAAAGTGAAATAGTGAAAACAAGTACCTTTAATTTAAAGTGAATAACAAACAAGTGAACATAAAGCTTCTAATATAAAGTGATTCAAAAGTACATGTTATCTAAAGTGAATTACAAGTGTTTAATACCAAATTAAAAGTGTTCTAAAACAGTAACTAAAGTGAATAAATATATTTTTTAACACAACACAACAGTAAAAGGTAATCTAACGATCGAAAAGCGTGTTTTAAATCCGGATACGAGACGACACTATTTCAAAAGACTTCAAATTGCCATACTAAAAGTCTATTTTTTACATTTTTTTTTTTGTAAATCGTTGTATAGCCTTTGAAATGCCACGCGCTGCTTCCTCATCGCAAGAAACTCGACGTCGGGCAGCACGGAACCGATTTCGTGTCTATTATCAGCTTAACACGGCTGAAATTAATAACCGCCATTCTCAATACATGGCTACTGTCCGACAAGCCAATGTAGAACAGCGAGAAATTGAACGGCAACTCGACGCTCAGAATCATTCTGAAAGACGCCGCAGCCTACGAGTTAGACTTGAACAACGCCTTCGAAATACGGAATCGCGCCACCAATCTCGTCTTAATCCGGACTACAGTGTTGCAGAACAAGAACGAAACACGGTTGAACGTCGTCGAGCTCGCTTGGATCCAAACTACAGCGCAATTCAGCAGGCACGGGACACTCAAGGCATAGGCAAGCTCGCCTGGATCCGGAATACCGCGCTGCAGAACAAGGTCGAAACACGGCTGGACGTCGTCGAGCTCGATTGGATCCGAACTATAGCGCAACTCAGCAGGCACGGGACACTGAAGGCCATAGGCAAGCTCGCTTGGATCCGGAATACCGCGCTGCAGAACAAGGACGAAACACGGCTGGGCATCGACGAACTCGCTTGGATTCGGAGTACAGCATAGCTGAACAAGCTCGGAACACTGAGTCCCGTCGGCAAGCTCGTCTGGATCTGGACTACGTTGGCGAGGAACAGGAGCGAAACACAGCCGGACGTCGTCGAGCTCGTCTGGATCCGGGCACCGTTGCTGAGGAACAAGAGCGAAATACAGCAGGACGTCGTCGGGCTCGTCTGGATCCGGACTACGTTGTCGAGGAACAAGAGCGAAACACAGCCGGACGTCGTCGAGCTCGTCTGGATCCGGGCACCGTTGCTGAGGAACAAGAGCGAAATACAGCAGGACGTCGTCGAGCTCGTCTGGATCCGGACTACATTGTCGAGGAACAAGAGCGAAACACAGCCGGACGTCGTCGAGCTCGTCTGGATCCGGGCACCGTTGCTGAGGAACAAGAGCGAAATACAGCAGGACGTCGTCGAGCTCGTCTGGATCCGGACTACGTTGTCGAGGAACAAGAGCGAAACACAGCCGGACGTCATCGAGCTCGTCTGGATCCGGGCTATGTTGCTGAAGAACAAGAGCGAAACACGGCCGGACGTCGTCAAGCTCGCTTAAATCCAAACTACAGCGCTGCTGAACGAGAGAGAAATGCTGAACAACACCGAATAAGGAGGAATAACCCGGTTACAAGCGCCGAGGAACGAACTACAAACACATCGCAAAGGAGAGAAACTCGCCAGCAACGGAGACTACGAGAACAACAAATTCGGAATATGGCAGAGGAGCGCCTTATTACTTTCAGAGGAAATTCAGAAAATCGATTGGAAGCATCTAGAAGGCAATCACAAAGGAATATTGCAGCAAGAGCCGATCGAACAGAAGAAGAACGGGAGGAAGCCAGAGAAAGGGAACGCCAGCGAAGAAGGGAATCTGGAACTACAGTATATAAGAGGAAAATCAAGGAAGGACCAACGGAATGCTGCATATGCTGTGGAGGGACGTGGTTCCCAGACAAGGTACGTGGTTTGCACAAATTATCTATCTCTCTTAAGTTTCCAAATTTAGATGTAGGCAACGCATTTTTTCTGTCAGTTAAGTTCCCTTGTCTGTCCGAAAAATATTCATTTTGCTTAACATGTCACAAAGCCGTTTCTGCCGGCAAAATTCCCACCATTTGTCTTGGTAATGGGTTTGAGTTTTCCGATATTCCTCAATGCCTCCAAGATCTAAAATGCGCTGAAGAGCGCTTTGTATCGCCGCGAATTCCTTTCATGCGAATAATGTCCCTAGGCTATGAGAGGCAATGTGGCATCAGAGGTGCTGTGGTAAATATTCCCATATCCGTTCCCGATATTGTTACAGCCCTTCCACGCACATCTGACAATACCCATACTATCCAAGTCCATTTAAAACGCAAGCTCGAGTATAACCACAATTTTATGACAGAAACCATCCGTCCTGCCAAAATTTTCAATGCTGTACAGTTTTTGGTAAATACTGAGCTGTGGAGAAAACATGGCATTACCGTGTCTGAAGATTGGCTTCCTCAATTTAACAATGCAGAGGAAGTTCCTTATATTGCAGACGTAGCCGATAGGTCAGTTGTCGATCAACTTCTTGGTCAAAATAATTCCCTTTTAGATAATCCAAATGTAGATGAAGAAGAAAATTTAAATCCGGGTGGTCAAGAGACTTTGTTGGACAACAATGCACTAGAGCAGAACGCAATCACTAGTCGTATTGCATTGGCTCCCGGTGAAGGCCGCCGTCCAGTGGACTTAACATTGGACGAAGACGCAGAAGAACTGTCCTTTCCTACAATTTCATGTGGCCAGATTTTCAAAGCCAAAACTACATATGTCCGAAAAGCTCGTTCCCAAATCCGCTATTACGATCGTCGTTGTGCTATAGTCCCCAAAGTTCTTTATATGTACAAGCGATACAAGCTTGAGCGAATTAAGAACTCGATATCCATTTGTCTAAGAAAAAAATCTGGTCCAAATGTAACAGCAGCAAATATGCGTGATGATTCATATGTGGATAGTTTGGTTCAGCATGACGATGGATATCAAATTCTTAAAGGTTTGCGATCAGCTCCAGCTCATTGGGAAGCTGAAAAAAAGAAAGTTCTTGCCATGATTAGACAATTTGGGTTGCCTACATTTTTTATAACATTATCTGCTGCTGAAACCAAATGGACTGAGCTTTTGGTTATACTTGTAAAACTTTTGGATAACAATATTATTAGTGAAGAGGAAGCGGCAAACCTTTCGAGTTCTGAAAAGGCTAGATTAATTCGATCTGACCCAGTTACCTGTTCTAGATATTTTGATAATAGACTGCGAGAGTTGATGAAACTATTCAAATCTGACATATTTGGAGAATTTGAACGGTCGCACTATTATTGGAGAATAGAGTTCCAACACAGAGGGTCACCCCACTCCCATGGCATGTACTGGTTTACTGGAGCTCCAAAGTTCAACAATGGTGATTCCACCAATATTGAACAGATGGTGAATTTTATCGATAGATTTATCACCACTAATGGAGATGATCCTGAGCTACAAGAAGTGATCCGGTACCAGCGCCACAGACACAGCGCATCATGTCTAAGGGAACTTCGGGGTCAAGAATTTTGTCGGTTTAATATGCCTTACCCGCCAATGCCTCAAACTGAAATATTGTTTCCATTAGAAGATGAAGAGGCGAATATTGATCAATATAAAAACCTTTTCAAAAAAATTAAAGAATACCTAAAGCTCAGCACAGAGGAAGAAGCTATTAGATTTAATAATTTTGAGAACTTTTTGTCCGACCTTGATACTACCTATGAGGGATATAAGCTTGCTTTAAGATCGAGTTTGAAAAAGCCGCAAGTTTTTCTCCGCCGAAGATATTCTGATAGGTTGCTAAATGCTTATAATAGAGATATTTTGGGGCTACACCGTGCAAATATGGATATTCAATTTATCCTAGACGCCTATGCCTGTTGTAGTTACATAATAAACTACATAAACAAATCAAACAGGGGTGTCTCTCAATTGCTTCGTGAAGCCATGGCTGAGATAAGTCACGGAAATATCTCTGTTAAAAGAAAGCTGCAACATCTCGGTAACAAATTCATTAACGGCACAGAAATATCAGCACAGGAAGCTGCCTATAATATTTTGCGGTTGCATATGTCTGAAGCAGACAGTGCGGAAATTTTTATTAATACATCCCACCCAGATAAAAGAGTTCGGATGGTTAAGTCCAGAAGAATGCTGGAGGAACTTCCCGATGACTCGACTGATATCTATGTGCCCAGTTTGATTGACCGATATGCTCAGAGACACGCCTACTTGAGTGAAATATCCTTGGCAGATTATGCAGCTTTTTACGATTTCAAAAAATCAACAACACGGGCAGCAGAAAATGAAAATTACGAAGAAGTTGAAGAAGTCGGTGGCGAAGAAGATGGAACTGAAGCGCGTCCAAATTATGCCCAGATGGATGGAAACGGTTCTGTAAAGCTGCGCTTAAAGCCAAAAATCATTAGATGGCGTCGTTTTAGCTTGAATACTTCACCAGCCGACTATTTTAGAGAGCACATAATGCTATTCTTGCCTTGGCGATGTGAGCATACTGAACTTGTTAGAAATGACAACGAACATACATTCCGGGTTCACAACACCCTAATCAAGCAAAACAAATTGAAATATGATGTGTTCGATGACCTAGACTTGGAAGCTGTACTTGCCGAATTGCAACAAAATACTGAAGAAGAAAATAATTCTGACGAAGTATCTGCTAGTCAATTCCTAGATGATGAGTTCAGGGCTCTAGCTGTACCCAACGTTGATAGAAATTTAAATCTGTTGCAGGATGAAAATATTGAAATCGAGGCCGAAGAAGAAAACGGAATTCGTATAATTAAGCTACCCTCTTTAGTATCAGATAGTGATCTTTGTTTCCTTGTACGCTCACTTAACTTAAAGCAACGTCAGTACTATGCTCATGTCATGCAAAATGTGTCTACCAAGAAAATATTCTATGAGTATGTAGGTGGCGGTGCTGGGGTTGGTAAAAGTCGATTGATTTCTACAATTTACCAAACTGTAACTTGGCGAGCGACTAAATTACCTGGTGCCACCGACTCTGTAAAAGTTCTTCTATGCGCCCCTACTGGAAAAGCTGCTTTTGGTATTGGGGGTCAAACGCTTCATTCCCTATTCAACTTACCTATCAACCAATCATCTGGAGCCTTAAGACAACTGGGACACGATGCATTAAATACTATGCATTGCAAACTGATTGACCTTCAACTAATTATAATTGATGAAATTTCAATGGTCGGAGCTAAAATGCTATCATACTTAGATCAAAGGCTCCGCCAAGTATTTAGAAATCCTGATATGTTTTTTGGAGGAATATCTATAATAGTGTTCGGAGACTTAAAGCAGCTTTCACCAGTTGGAGACAGTTGGATTTTTTCTGAAAGGACGTCTAATCCATACAGTGTTCTAGCTGGAACAAACCTGTGGGATAATTTCAAATTTTTCGAGCTTACAGAAATAATGCGGCAGCGCGGTGATCGCGAATTTGCTGTTGCATTAAATAATATGTCCGAAGCCAATATGACAGAATCGGACATTGAGCTCTTTAAACAAAGAGTTGTCTTCTCAAGTGACGTTCCTCCGATGCCATACATTTATTTTGCTCAAACAATGAAGTCAGTAATTATAATACTAGGAAACTTGCCCAAATAAATACGGAGGAATTTGTTTCAACTGCAATTGATACTATTAAAGCGACAAATATGTCTACCGCTAATAAGCAAAATACATTAAGGCACGCGCAAAGTATGAAGCAGTCTAAAACTCAAGGCCTTGCCTACTCCTTACATTTAAAAACACAGGCAAAGTACATGGTTACTGTAAATGTGGATACAAGTGATGGTCTTGTAAATGGTGCGACTGGGCAACTTATGCAGATTGATGAAAGCAGTAGAAATGGCTCAGTAGCTATAACAGTTTTATGGATAAAGTTCACGGAAACATCGGTTGGTGCAATCGCTAGATCAAAAATTCGAAATATTCCTGACCCTGAGTGGACTCCAATCCAAAAAGTATCACGGGTTTTCCAATGTGGACGATCAGAGCATGTCTCAATCGATCGGAAGCAATTTCCAGTTGTCCCTGCTGAGGCTATTACCATTCATAAAAGCCAAGGCGCCACATATAGCAAAGTCGCAGTGCATCTACAAAGAAACATTAGCCGAGCTTCGCTTTACGTGGGCTGTAGCAGGGCAACTAGCGCATCGGGCCTTTTCCTAATAGGTGACTTTCATGCTCCAACTAGATTTGGAGCTAGAAATGTTCAAACTGAGCTTGTAAAACTTCGAGGAGAAAAGGCTTTGCATACGCATTATGAATGCTTCATAAACCGTTCGGCATCTGTCACAATGTACTACCACAATGTTGAATCTCTTCGGGCACACTTCGAAGACATAGCCAACGACCAAATAATTTGCTCTGCAGACTTCTTATGCTTAGTCGAAACTTGGACTCTTCCAACTGAAGAGTATCTTCTGGAAGATTTCGGCGTCATAAGAAGAATTGATGGCAATCGGGCTGATGGCATTTCAAAGAATGGAATACTTGTTTTGGCAAAACTTAGTATTTTGCAAAATGTAGAATTTCTTTTTGAGTCTCAAAACCTTATAAATCCGAGACAGGTTTATCAGTCGATTGCCTTCGCGTACTATAATACGTCTTTTCTAATTGTTTATAGGAATTCACAATTCCCTATAACAAGATTTCGTAATGAAATTATGAAGGATGTGGATAAAGTTCGAGCTCTTCGAGCAAATTTTAATGTGGTAGTAGTAGGGGATTTCAATATTTGCCGATTTTCTAGAACTGATCAGTTGGAAGGCCGTCTTAATGATAGGGGTTTAGTTTCTATTTTGAATGTACCAACAACCAAACATTCAACTCAGATAGATTGGGTTTGGGGAACTAGCAATTTACCGGAGGCTATAGCTATGACATACGCTTCGCCGTATAGCCATCATGATGCAATATTTTTGAAATATAGATTGTAAACATAAAGTAGATTAATTTAATTATAGAAATATTCTAGTGTGTAAGATATTGTAGATATACCTCCTCGGGGATTGTGACCTTGTCGTGGTGGGGAGGCTGAGTATGTGAAAACTTTGTGGGACAAAAATTTTACTGTTCAATAAATACTTATCACAGAAACTAGCAACAATCCAATTCTTTTATTTTTATTTTTTCATCATCGATTTCAGCAACAGTGAATAATTTTTACAGACTGCATAAAGTTGCAAGGGTATACAAACTTCGGCATGGACGAAGTTAGCCCCGGCCCTCTGGTTTTTTGCTGTTTTTCATGATTTCTTTTTTTTTTTTATACTTAAACACAATTTGTAATACTTACAAACGACATTCAATTTCCACATGGTCTCCAAATACAGGCCATTCACATTTGGATTTTCCGCACGGCATGTTATCGATTTGCCATCGTCGTCTGTGGTCGGAACAAAGCTCAACTCGGAGCGTGTTGAGTTCTTTGATATGTCGTCCTGCAGCAAGGAAAACAAGAAAAGAAAAGAAGTTGAGAAAAAAAAGAAAACACCATTGGAAAATGGTTCTGCATTAATTAAGTTTCACTCAGACCTGGAGAGGCTTGAGCATTTTTTAAGTCCATGCCAACAAACCGAAATCGAGGTCTCGCGGCAAAACTTTTCCCTTTCCCATCGTTCTTTTTTTGTTTGCAAAATTTGTCAAAATATTTTATGTTTGCAATTTTAAATTTATTGGTATATGTATGTTTTGTGGTGTCTTTGCATGTGTGTGTGGCTAAGTGTGTGTGTGTTATTTTATATTATGTAACAAAGGTCGTCACATAATTAGCTGAGCTGTTATTCTTGTAGTTTGGACGGGTCATAAAATTTCCTCGACGACGCTTTTAAACTGGCGTTAGGTTGTTTAATGGCTGCAAGGCGTGAAATATGCAGATACAAGGTCCTTTGAGAGTTACGATGTGTGTATTTCTGTGTGTATTTCTCTGTGTGTGTGTGTGTGTGTGTGTGTGTATTTGGCGTTAAAGTGTTTGCAGTAACCATAAGTATTAATTCGCTTTCAAGGATCCTTTTAGTCGTTTAATTTAATGAAAATAATAAAATTGATTAGTTGCATTTAATTTGTTTCCATAATTCTAGTTTATCTTTGTGCGAGAAATCGACAGTTAAATATTCTATTCGAAGAGCATAATTACATTTATATGTATATTTATTTATGTTTTTTTGTTTCTCTAATGGCCAATAAATAACTATTAATTTCAGGCAATTTAGAAAACATTATTAACAAATATTTAGAAATTAAATAATGTTATTATTCTGCTTTTTATTGATCATAAGTGTATTAATAATGAATAATAAAATCCTTAACCCTATTCTTGACTAATAAATTTAATTAACTTAGTAGCTAACTAAAATTTATTAGATTGGGATATGACAGTTAGATTCTATAAAGTTTTCTACATAAAGTTTCGTTGACATAATTTGTGTAAGACTTCACAACATTAGGTAAGAAAATAACAAAAAATATTCGTGTGAATTTCAAAAAAAATTTCTTTTCATAAAATTAAAAATTTTTCTAAGCATTGCAAACTTCTGACTTAAGTTACCTTAGTCCTTACAGTCACCAACTTACAAACTAATTCGTCAACATAAAACTAAAATAAATCGTCAATTGAAACCTGACGACTGGTCATTTCTTCATACTCTTCCCAACTAAACAATTGAATAAAACTACCAGGCAAATGAGTAAAGTAAGTAAATTATTAAACCATTGGGTAATTGAATGAATTTTTCATAAAAGTTAGAAATTTGACAGGAAATTATATTTTTTGTTATTATATTTTTAACTATTGTATACCTGTATGTTGTACTAACAAATTACTCTATTTTGCATTTCTAGATATTCGAAACTGGATATTAGCCAACTTGAGGTCACTGAACAGTTCCAATGGCTAAAAACAAATCTTTAAATTTTCATTTGGTTTTAACGAATTTGTTTATAAGCTTGAATTTTACACATTCTAAACAAAGTAACTTTAAAAACTTGTTAAGCAAAAAAATAAGCTTTAGTAGGACAACTTTATACATATACTTCTCAATTAGAGACTCGGCAAAGCTTTGATTAATGTTTCACTATGTATGTGTGTGTGTACATACATACCTCCTACAGCAAGGAACAACAATGTTGTTAGCAACATTTACTTGTCTATGGAAGTCAGAGAACCCACACATATATACGCACACCCCCAACCACCCACATGAACAGAAAACATAACATATTAGTAGTAGCCCTAAAGTAGGGTACGAAAACTCATGTTTAACAAGGGATACTGCTACGACTAGCGGCACCAACTATAGCTCAGCTGTGGAAGAACCTTTGCCGCATTACGGCAACTTTATGCTACATGAAAACTACTGAAAAACATTTCCGGTCTTTAAAAACGTGCTTGAGGCCAAAAACGGCAAAGCAATCAGTAAAAGCACAGTTATATATGCACCATATATGCATACATAGAGAGACAGACCTCCAGACAGAGAGACAGAGAGACAGACAGACTGAGGGCGAGGGACATAAACAACCGGGCCAGGACTAGACCCTCAGACATACAAAAATGAATTGCAACAAAATTGCGCTAAAACTCCCATAAATTTGTCCAAAGTTGAAACGCAAAAACAAAAACCAGAAAGCAGAATAGAACAGCAGCAAAAAAAGAAAAAACCGACAAAAAAAAATAGAAAAAGAAAAGTGGAAAGCAAAGCGAGTCGAATCGTTTGTGTATTGTGGAGTTTATATCACATTATCTGTGTTTATACTAACCACAAAAGAGGAGAAAGGATAAAGGGAGAGGCCATCTAGGACTAGTGTGAACCACGCCCAGGGACAACAAGTGGGAGGAAATGGTCGGTGTGTTCTCTATGTCTCTGTGTGTTTGTGTGGGTGGGCAAAGAGTTACGAGGTACGTTTGTTTGGCATGACTGTGCAAACACAATAAGTTATCGAGCTGAACGTGAGTCAGTCAACAGCAGCGGCAGCAGCAGCAGCATGACTGTAGAGACCAGAAACTATGTACGTCAATTGCGGTCAGATGCCACCCACAATACAACTCTTACTCACTCACTCACTCACTCACTCACTCACCTTTGTGCGTTGTAATTGCCGTTTTCCCTTGTACCATGTGATGATGGCATTTGGACGAGAGCCAGAGGACTCGCAGGTGACTTCATAACGACGATCGGCAATCATTGAACTGGGTGGCTCTAATATTTTCACCACCAATGGTTTCACTGCAAATAGACACAAAGCGAAAGTGGAGATGCTCTTCAATAATTATGAACAATTTATTTATTGGTGTTTACAAAAGCGCCCCCTTCAATTTATTTTAGTTACTTTTTGTTTACTTTAACAATTTGCAACAATATAATGTGTTCAAGTGTTGAGACTTTCTCTTCTTGTTTTGACATTCGTTCGTGTCTGAGGCTCGTTGTTGCTGGTTTTCTGACATTCGAGTTGACGCCCCAACAGTAGTAGTCCACTTCCATTCATTTTTGTTAACATGCAATTATTTAATGGCTCTGACAATGGTTACATATATGGCTTATAATTAAAGGCTTCAACAAAAAAGAATACATAATGGTAATTATTTTAGCCTCGTTTCCAAAAAGAAGGTGTAGCGAGTAGTAGCTTTTGCAATAGCCGACATAGAATCATTATTTAGGCCCCCAATGCAATTTGACATAATTTGACTAGGAAATAAATGTCTGTATTTATACTGTAAACACCTATTTATTAAGTAAAAATGATAAAGATTAGTTTGTATTGGTCGGATTCAATCTTTGGGTTTTACGCAGATGCAACTTGCTCGTTGCATCGCCGGAAGAGAAGAGAGACGCCGTCTCTCAACCTATCGAGGACTTATCGCTAACAATCGATACTTATTACTAACAATCGATACTTATTTCTAACAATCGATACTTATTACTAACAATCGATACTTATTACTAACAATCGATATATGCATGAGTATTTAACAGACTTTAAATAATTGGAATCTTACAACTCGGCCGTCCTGACGAGGAATCGACCTCGATTCCAATTGGTAACAACGGAGGGGGGTGAATAAGAATCTTAAGTGGCTGGTGTCGCCTTTGTTTGGCTATCAGAAGTGCAATCTTGATCAGGGGCAACCCATAGCTTTAATTTGGAGGCTTCTAGGACACCATCATATGGTAGTTGGGTGATTTGGGAGCCCTCTACATCCGGATAACATATCGGTCGTTCGGAAGTTTTTTATGAACCACATACGGACCACGATACGCCTGATAAGCTTTTTGTTCGTGCCTGCCGAAGTATCCACATTCTTAATAACTACGAAATCCCCCTCCTCAAAACTAACGGCAGGGAGGTGATGCTTCGAATAATATTCCGAATTATATTCTTGGGACTTAACAATGTTACGGAAGGCTAATCTCCGGACGTCTACCTCTGAGGCATCGACCTCCTCCGTTCTCTCACCCAACCGTTCGGTTAGTTCATCTACTACCACACCTCGTTGTTCAACACCGAATAGAAGTACGGAAGCGGCAAATTTGGTTGTGGAGTGGACGGAGTTATTCAATGCAAACTCTATGTTCGGCAGTTGTTGGACCCAATCTGCGTGGTCCACAGGTTCCGTCAGTTTACCCAACATGGGGCCCAACGCACGGTTAACCCGCTCGACTTGGCCGTTGGCCCGGGGTGAGGCAGTGGCATTCAGCACATGAATTATATTATTGGCCTTCAGAAATTCTTCAAACTCGGAGGAAGTAAAGCAGGTACCTCGATCACTGATGATTCGGCGGGGTCTACTGTAATTTGCGAAATACTGAGATTCTAATGTCTGGCATACTTCACGTGAATTAGTCGTGGCGGCAGGGTACAGCTTCACAAATTTGGTGAAAGCGTCAATGACAACCAGAAGATACTTTTTCTTAGAACGTATGGACGGAAGGGGGCCCAAATGGTCAATATGGACGGTATCAAACGGAAGGGGCACTTTCGGAATACTATGTAGCGTGACACGGTGGTCCGAAGCGGACGCGGAGTAGTAGATACACTTGAGGCAATTTTTAATGTAATTGTTAACGTAAGACTTCATACACGGGAACCAGTAATGCTTCTTGATCTGTGCACAACATTTCTCCGTGGCCATATGGCCAAGCTTCTCGTGCACTACTCGTATGACATGATTTACCATTTCGGAAGGGACATAAAGTTGGGGTATACTCGTCGAGGACAGGCGGTACACTACTCCATCTCGCAGTTCGAAATTCGCTATCTCATATTTCTCTAACTCATCTCGGAGTTTGACAATCTCAGGGTCCCGGTTCTGGGTTAACTGCAGTTGGAAGTCAAGGTTTATATCGTCAACGTATGCGGTAGTTTCTATTCTACTTAGAGCATCAGCATGGGGCATACCCAACCCCGAGCGGTGTACAATCGTGTAGTTATAGTTTTCCAACAGCAGGGCCCAGCGAGCAATCTTGGCGGAATGTCCACCATTTCTCAGTGTCAGCGCAAGGGAATTACAATCGGTCACGATTTTGAACGGGATGAACTTAAGGTACGTCTCAAAACGTTTTAAGGAATACACTATAGCTAACGTCTCTAGCTCATAACTGTGTAGTTTCGATTCAGCGGCGGAGGCCATCTTAGAGAAGTAGGACACTGGGTGTAATTTACCGTCTGTTTGTTTCTGGAGGAGCACTGCTCCGAAACCAATTGAACTAGCATCGCAGTGTAACTCTGTTTCAGACTTCGGGTTGTAAATAGATAACACGGGGGATTCGATCAATTTCAACTTCAGTGTTCGGAAGGCTTCAAGGCATTCATCGGAGAAGACATAAGGGGTATCTTTTCTTAACAATCGGGACAGCGGACACGCAATCTTAGCGAAACCTGATACAAATCGGCGGAAGTATGAGAATAGGCCTAGGCAACGCTCTAATTCCTTGCTATCCCTTGGAATGGGCAAATCCCGTATCGCCTGAATATGAGCTGGTTTAGGCGTGATACCGGCGGAATTGGCTAAGTAGCCCAAGTACTCTAGTTCCCTATACGCAAAACGGCATTTCGTCAGCTTCAGGCATAGCCCGTTCACTCTTAACACATACAATATTTCCTTCAGAATCTCAAGGTGGGTTTCAAAGTCATGCGACGCGACTAGAATGTCGTCAATATATATCACCAGTTGACCTCGGTTTATAAATTCCTTAAGGACAAAATAAACGAATCTAGCGAACACGGAAGGGCCATTACAAAGTCCGAAGGGCATGCGTACATATTCAAACTGGCCATCAGGGGTTACAAAGGCAGTATATTTGATTGAGTCTGGGTGCATTTTCACATGGTGGAAACCGTTCTTCAAGTCCAAGATAGTGAAGAATGATTTGCCACCCAGATGTTCAATGCAATCATCTAACAGAGGAATCGGAAAATGATCTCGAACTGTAATTTTGTTCAACGGGCGGTAATCTACACACTTTCTTAGGGTGTTGTCCTTTTTGCGTACAGGGACAATCGCGGCA
The DNA here is from genome assembly GCF_018902025.1 of Drosophila willistoni. NCBI lineage: Eukaryota > Metazoa > Arthropoda > Insecta > Diptera > Drosophilidae > Drosophila > Drosophila willistoni. The sequence continues at coordinate 26,907 of NW_025814590.1, read as the reverse complement.
GCGTAAGGGGAACTACTGTGGCGAATAATGCCAGCTTTCAAGAGATCGTCACAAATCTCACGCACCTCGATGCGTTCGTGGTGCGACAGACGGCGGGGGCGGCAGAAAATCGGAGTTTGGCTAGTCACTTCTATTTTCATCTCATAGTTCATGGGCTTGATTAAATCTGGATCAACTTGTACATACGAAGTGGAAATAATAGACTTAAGGGCTGCGGTTTGCTCTTCCCGTAACGCGGGCTCTATATCAAAGTCTAATTCACTGACAGCAGGGAGCTCAATGGAATTTATCGCCATAAGTGCATCGTTCAATGTTTCCGAAGGTACAGCAGAAGTTTTCGGAAGGGGGGAATCAGACAACAATTCGGCAGGCACAATCTCATTCCTATCACACGGCAGTATCACTCTCTTTTCCATAAATATGTCAAAGGACTTCAGAACAGCAGTAAGTTTTGGATTTATACATTCAGTCGGTTTATTCATGAGTATCAACGATTCTTTTTCATATTCTCGTTCCTTCAGTTTACAGAGTCTAATATTAATTTTATACAGAAGATCTCTACCTATAATCATCGGCAGTTCGGTTGCTTGGTTCGTCAGGACTTCAAACGTATGTATTGTCTGTGTGTTGCGGAGGCGAACACTACACTGGACTTGGCCTAAGGACAGAAGTTGGCTATTTCCTAAACCACGGCAGTTCAATGTACGGGGGCTAAGACGGCAATTGGAGGGGACTTCAGATTGACGGATAAAACTCTTTGGACTGCCCGAATCCAGGAGGGAAAACATATCTATAAATTTCCTATCCTGCACTTCATCACAAACAAAAGCAACACTCACCAGTTGTAAATGGTCTAGTCGATCTCCCGCTTCATCAGCGGCGGCGGCAGTGATATTGGTGGCATTCCCAATTCGAGACGGGCAGTTTTTGTAGCTGTGGCCCACTATGCCACACTTGAAACATGAATTCGGAGGTCTCATTGGTTTCGGGCATTGACTCTTGTAATGCCCCCATCCTGAGCAGTTGAAGCATCTGGTCTCACTCGTGACGGTGCCTGACGATTTGTTTCCAGGCGCCACGGCAGTTGTTGTTGGCTGCGCCTTCACACTATTGCTTTGTCTGGAGGCAGCGGCCAGCATACGGAGGCGCTCGTAGCGTTCCAGTAGGGGCTTCAGTTCAGCCATTGTCCGAGCTGAGTACAGCATGCCGACTCGAGTAGAGTTGTCCCGCAGTCCATCAATGATCAGGTCGACCAGCTCGTTCTCCGGAATCGGAGCATTCATGGCAATCTCCTGCATCTCGATTGCGAATCTTAAACATCCCTCGCCTGCCTTGATGCGCCGGCCACGCAGAGCGTGGTACACTTCCTCGATGCTACACGAGCGTCCAAATTCTCGCAAGAGGATTGCCTTCAATTCTTCGTAGCTGTGCACCGATACCGTGCGCAGCAGCACCGCCGCCGTACCTTCCAGCATACGACGGCATGCGACCAACCGTAGGCGGTCGTTCAACTGCAGAATTTCAAATGCGTCTTCCAGATCGTTCAGCCATTTCTTCACATCGTATGCGGTATCCGCTGAAAATCGAGCCACCATGCTCTCAATAACACTCACGTCACAGACTTGCTGCCTCGGTGCTTGGGATTCGTCAATCCCTGCTGCAGTTTGCGGATTTGATGCTGTAGCTGTAGCAACTCATGTTGTTTTCGCAGCGTCACCAGTTGCTCATCCAGGCTGGGGGAGGCGGAAGTGGCCGGTGTGATGGCGGCCGCGGCAGTCGATACGGAGGGCACTAAAGCGGGCATCTCTTCCCATGGGTCCTCGTCGGGACCAGTGGCGGGGGCGGCGAGCGAGGCCGCAGCCCGCATGGCAGACATATAGTCGGCGGGTACAGCAGTGGCAGCGGGTGCAACGGCGGCAGCGGTGGTGGCAGCGGGTACAGAAGTGGCAGCGGGTACAGCAGTGGCAGCGGGTGCAGCGGCGGTGGGTACAGCAGTGGCAGCGGGTGCAGCGGCGGTGGTTACAGCAGTGGCAGCGGGTGCAGCGGCGGTGGGTACAGCAGTGGCAGCGGGTGCAGCAGTGGCAGCGGCGGCAGGTACCGTAATGGATGCGACAGCAGCGGCGGCGGGTACAGCGGTGGCAGCGGCGGTGGGTACAGCAGTGGCAGCGGCGGCGGGTACAGCGGTGGCAGCGGCGGCGGGTACAGCAGTGGCAGCGGTGGTGGGTACAGCAGTGGCAGCGGGTACAGCAGTGGCAGCGGCGGCAGGTACCGTAATGGATGCGAAGGCAGCGGCGGCGGGTACAGCAGTGGCAGATGCAGCAGCGGCGGGCCCAGCAGGGGCGGATGCAGCAGTGGTTGGCCCAGCAGGGGCGTATGCAGCAGCGGAGGGCCCAGCAGGGGCGGATGCAGCAGCGGTTGGCCCAGCAGGGGCGGATGCAGCAGCGGAGGGACCGGCAGGGGCAGGTACAGCAGCGGCGGGCCCAGCAGGGGCGGATGCAGCAGCGGTTGGCCCAGCAGGGGCGGATGCAGCAGCGGTTGGCCCAGCAGGGGCGGATGCAGCAGCGGCGGGCCCGGCAGGGGCGAGTGTGGCAGCGGTTGGCCCAGCAGGGGCGTATGCAGCAGCGGAGGGCCCGGCAGGGGCGGATGCAGCAGCGGCGGGCCCAGCAGGGGCGGATGCAGCAGTGGTTGGCCCAGCAGGGGCGTATGCAGCAGCGGAGGGCCCGGCAGGGGCGTATGCAGCAGCGGAGGGCCCAGCAGGGGCGGATGCAGCAGTGGCAGCGGTGGTGGGTACAGCAGTGGCAGCGGGTACAGCAGTGGCAGCGGCGGCAGGTACCGTAATGGATGCGAAGGCAGCGGCGGCGGGTACAGCAGTGGCAGATGCAGCAGCGGCGGGCCCAGCAGGGGCGGATGCAGCAGTGGTTGGCCCAGCAGGGGCGGATGCAGCAGCGGAGGGCCCGGCAGGGGCGGATACAGCAGCGGCGGGCCCAGCAGGGGCGGATGCAGCAGCGGTTGGCCCAGCAGGGGCGGATGCAGCAGCGGTTGGCCCAGCAGGGGCGGATGCAGCAGCGGCGGGCCCGGCAGGGGCGAGTGTGGCAGCGGTTGGCCCAGCAGGGGCGTATGCAGCAGCGGAGGGCCCGGCAGGGGCGGATGCAGCAGCGGCGGGCCCAGCAGGGGCGGATGCAGCAGTGGTTGGCCCAGCAGGGGCGTATGCAGCAGCGGAGGGCCCGGCAGGGGCGTATGCAGCAGCGGAGGGCCCAGCAGGGGCGGATGCAGCAGCGGTTGGCCCAGCAGGGGCGGATGCAGCAGCGGAGGGCCGGCAGGGGCGGATACAGCAGCGGCGGGCCCAGCAGGGGCGGATGCAGCAGCGGTTGGCCCAGCAGGGGCGGATGCAGCAGCGGTTGGCCCAGCAGGGGCGGATGCAGCAGCGGCGGGCCCGGCAGGGGCGAGTGTGGCAGCGGTTGGCCCAGCAGGGGCGTATGCAGCAGCGGAGGGCCCGGCAGGGGCGGATGCAGCAGCGGTTGGCCCAGCAGGGGCGGATGCAGCAGCAGTTGGCCCGGCAGGGGTGAGCATATCAGTCGGCAGGGGCGAATGTGGCATCAGTTAGCCCAGCAGGGGCTCGTATAGCAGCAGTTGGCCCGGCGTGGGCGAGCATGTCAGCGGTTGGCCCGGCAGGGGCGAATATGTCAGCCGTTGGCCCGGCAGGGGCGAATATGTCAGCCGTTGGCCCGGCAGGGGCTCGTATGGCGGCAGTTGGCCCAGCAGCAGCGGGCCCGGCAGAGGCGAGTATCTCAGCAGTTGGCCCGGCAGGGGCGAGTGTGGCATCAGTTAGCCCGGCAGGGGCTCGTATGGCGGCAGTTGGCCCAGCAGCAGCGGGCCCGGCAGAGGCGAGTATATCAGCAGTTGGCCCAGCAGCGGCGGGCCCGGCAGGGGCGAGTATATCAGCAGTTGGCCCAGCAGCGGCGGGCCCGGCAGGGGCGCGTGTGTCAGCAGTCGGCACAGCGGTTCTCGGTACTGCAGCGGTAGTCACAGCAGTGGGTGCACTAACAGCGGTGGGCGTGGAGGCGGCCGTCCTAGATGTGGAACGTGTGGCGTGCCGTGTCCCGAAATATGTATTCTTTCGGGTGGTCATCCCACTTCTGAGTTGTAAACACCTATTTATTAAGTAAAAATGATAAAGATTAGTTTGTATTGGTCGGATTCAATCTTTCGGTTTTACGCAGATGCAACTTGCTCGTTGCATCGCCGGAAGAGAAGAGAGACGCCGTCTCTCAACCTATCGAGGACTTATCGCTAACAATCGATACTTATTACTAACAATCGATACTTATTTCTAACAATCGATACTTATTACTAACAATCGATACTTATTACTAACAATCGATATATGCATGAGTATTTAACAGACTTTAAATAATTGGAATCTTACAATACATAATTTATTATACTTTTGGCCTTAAATATATTTTCTTTTATTTTTTTTTTTTTTTTGCTAAACATATATTTAACGTGAAGGGAAATTGTAACAAAGAAATTAAAGTTATAACTTTTGAAGAAATTCTTTTGTAAATGCATTGAGTAAGTCTTTGCTATGATCTTGACTTGAAGAGTTGGGCTAAACGATTCAATTTGAGGAACGAGTGAACAAGTGAATGAATAAGTGATTAAGATTATGAACTAACTAATTCCCTGACTTACTGAATCATTGTTCAAGTGACTAACAATGTCACAAATCGTTCGAAGTGGTGGTTTATTTTTAATTTTCAAAGTTTTCTGATTCGAGGTCTTGACTATATTTTCCCTTCGTTTATTAAGTAATCATTGTTGTTGCCTTTCTGATCCTAATCAAGAGCCACATATTTCCCTAGCAGACTTAATCCAACAAAGGCAAGGCTAACTTTACTAGTTTCACTCATTATTTTCAAAATCAAATTGATTAGCCGACAAACGAAAGAAAGAAAGAAATAGAAAAACCACACATTTCGACTTACAGTGCATATCCAGTATGAAGCTCTTCTCCTTGGGCTTATCTAATTGTGTATTCAATGCCTGACATGTGAATACGGAATTCAAATCGTTTCGTTGCACCGATGGCCACAACAGACGATTCTCGATAACATCGCCGGAATTGTGCTCGTTTTGATTGTCGACAAGTAGTCCATTCACCAGCCAACGGACCTGCGGTTGTGGTCGACCTATGTAGGCAGAGATGGTCAAAGATATAGTTAGAAGATACATATACATGTATTTGTATGTGTAGTATGTATAAAGAGAATCAAGTAAAATATATGTGAGTCTATATAGAAAACGAAAAGAAGCAGATGGAAAATCGAAAACGAAACGAAACGAAAAATGGTGCAAATTAAAAAGTCAAGTTTGAAAAAAAAGCAAAAAAAAATATATATACCACAAGAGTAAAGTCGGAAAGCAAAGCAAACTTTGTGATATTTTCATTTTCCATGGGTGTTTTTCTAAGCGTTTCTTTTTTTTTTTTTTTTGTCTTTTCCTTGCTTTCTTTTACTTTTTTTCTGGGCCAAAGCTTTTAAGGAAATTAACAGGAAATTGTCTGGCCGAGCGTAGGGATATATGTAACATATGTATTTCTATGTGTGTGTGTGTGTAGTGTGGAATCGAGTTGAAGATTTGTAGAGAGAGAGATTGGTGTCTACTTACCACCCACAACACGACAAGTGATAACAATATCATCGCCCTCTTGCTTTGGACCCAATTGTGTGCCATTCAATTGACGACCCCAACGGTCCAAGATGAGTGGCTGTTCCGGAAGTACTAAAAATGATAAAAGACAACGGCAACAACAACGATGAGGTGACATCAGAAATGGTATGCATAAAATGGAGTTTTCGATTGGCTCTTGCATAGCCTCATGTTTATACTCACTTATTACAGACAAATTGAAACGGAAACTTTGCGTTTGACTTGTGCGAAATCCACACGACAACGATAAATGCCTTGATCATGACGTTTGATATCCTGCAAAAACGGTTGACCAAAAAGGAAACATGTGATTAGCATGCAAAACAACATTCATTCATTCATATGTACATATACGAAGTTGTATGTATGTAGGTATGCTTAATCCCATTCCAACTACATCCAGGTAGCTGCATTTGTGTGTGGTATATGGGGATATATAATTTTCAATTATTTTGCATGTCTCTGGTTGCATTTGTTCCAGATTTGCTTTTGTTGGCGAACCAAACTTGTGGGTGGGCCATCCTGTCGTAATATGCATTTAAGATTCATATCGAAGAAGTGTGTGGCCAATTATGAGGTCACATTTCAGACTTTGATGACACACACACACACAAGCATATTCGATTTCAATTTGTTGGTTTTTGCTGTCCAAAAAATGTTTCATTTTATGTGAAAGCTTAAACTGGCTCGGTTTCAGTTTTCAATTTGGTTTAATTCTTTGATCTTTTGGTCATTTTTGATAGCAGTATATTTTGGTTTCTTTTCAGTTTGTTATTGGTATTTCTTCATTTTACTTTTTTCACTTGAATTAATTGCTTAGTTCATGGAAACATATCTCGTAAAACAGTGTCCGTAGACGTATTTATTGTTGTAATTTACTTAAGAAATTTTACCTCAATAGTAGGTAAATATAATTACTTTAGGAGACAAAGCTCAAAGTACATTTATCGAATCACAAGGTAGAAATGCTATACCTTTGGGAAGGTGAAAAGAAAGTTCTTTTTAAGACAGTCAACAATTTGTTACAGTATTAATTATAATTATTTGGAAATTTTAAACGGCTCCAAAAGGTTTGTTGGAAGCTTGATGTGATGTGTGATTGTCATTTAATATATGAATTTATCTATTTAGTTAAGGATTATTTATTTACATATATATTTTTTTTAACAAATTTTTGTGCAACTTTCTTTTAGTTAATCTATTTCCTAATATCAATTCGTTTAAATGCCAGCTGAATTTGTTTAAAAATTAATTTAGAATCAGCTAAAAATTGACTTCTCTTTCACAGTCAGAAGAAATTGACTGTAGTTTTTTACCAAAATCAAAAGAACTACTTAACATTTTTTGAAAATCATTATTAACTTCAACCTAACTCTAATAATAGTTATGTTAAACATAGATTTCCCTTGTGTGTGTGTGTTTTTTTTTTTTTTTTTTTTTTTTTTTTTTTAATTCCATTTATTACTCGTACATAACAACTTATTAACGTAACATATATAAAAAAGAATATAATAACAATAAATTTTAAGCATCACAAATCAAGGAGAGAACAATACAGTACACTCGTGAAGTTAGAGGGGGGGAGGTGGATACGAATACAGGGTCAACCGGGACTACTTTTGGGTACTGCTTCGCAGGGCCCTGGGCGATCATTCCTCGTGCCTCTGACGCTCGAGCCTCCTGAGCTCCTTCATCACCACCGACGCGAAAGTACTGACGGCCTCCCAGGCTCGGGGATTAGCGACCATCAGCCTGGTCAAATTTTCCAGTGTTGCGCGATGCCCCATTGCGCACTCCATGGAGATTCTCGCCGCTTCAAATCTGGGACAATGCAGCAAAACATGCTCGGCGTCTTCGGGTATTCCGCTGCCGCACCAGGTGCATTCGTCCGAAGTTTCGTGGCCGAATCTCTTCAGATACGTCCTGAAGCAGCCGTGACCACTCAGCAGTTGAGTCAGGTAATAGTTTACCTCGCCGTGTTTGCGCAGGACCCACGCGCTAATGTCAGGGATGAGCGTGTGCGTCCACCTTCCCTTGGTCGAGGTGTCCCAGCGCTCTTGCCACCTCCGTATACTATGTTGCCGCGCTAGACTGCGTGTTTCTCCCGGTCCTACTGAGCTACCTCGTCTGGCCTTAGCGACTGCTTCGATGATCGCTGCCTGATCTTCGATCGGCATCATTCCTGCGATAACGAGCGCCGCGTCATCCGAGATCGTGCGGAATGCACTGCAGACTCTTATCGCGCTTAGCCGGTGGGTTGCTTCGAGTCCTCGTCGGTAGCTTTTCACTCTCATGCCGTCGATCCACGCTGGTACTGCGTAAAGCGCCGTCGATGTGGTGACGCTCGAGAGCAGTAGCCGTCGTCCCTGCCTCGGGCCGCGCGTGTTTAAGAGGATGCGCGATAAAGCGTGTGCGGATTTGGCTGCTTTTTCTCCAGCATGTTGCAGATGCTCCCTAAAACTGAGCCTTGTGTCCAGTAGAACGCCGAGATATTTGATAGCCCTCTTGGATTCAATCACAGCGCTGCCCACCCGTACTTTTGCGGATTCCACAGTCTTTCTGCTGCTGATAAGCACTGCCTCCGTCTTGTGAGCTGTCAACTGGAGGCCGGCGGCCTGGAGCCACTGCTCGACGCTTCTAATGGCGGCATTCGAGCGTTCCTCAACTTCCTTGACGGTCTTAGCGACCACGGCAAGGACTATGTCGTCCGCGAACCCTGTGATGTGGGTGCCAGGCGGAAACTGCAGGCGTAAGACTCCGTCGTACATTGTATTCCAGAGTAAAGGTCCCAGCACCGAGCCTTGGGGCACTCCTCCAGACACTGTCCGCACTACTGGGCCATCATTTGTGGTGTAGCAGATGGTCCTTCCTTGGAAATATTGTCGCACACAACTGAGGAGGTAGTGTGGGACTCCAAAATCGGCTAATGCGACTAGGATACGGCTCCATCTGGCCGAGTTGAAGGCGTTTTTTATGTCTAGGGTGGTTACCAGACAGTACTCTTTCGACCCCCCTTTCCATCTAGCACCGGCGATCGCGTCCGCCGCAATATTAACCACGCGTGCAATGGCATCAGTTGTGGACCTAGCCTTCCGGAAACCGAACTGCTGCTCCGCAAGTCCTCCGTTGGCTTGGATGGCTGAGCTAAGCCTTGCGCAAATTAGAGACTCTAGAACTTTACCTGCCGAGTCCAGGAGGCAGATCGGCCTGAATGAAGACGCATCGAGAGAAGTTTTCCCTGGTTTCGTAAGCAAGATTAGGTTCTGCTTTTTCCATCTGGATGGGAACGCGCCTTCCCTCATGCACTTGTTGTACAAGTCCACAAAGGACTCAGCCTGTAACGACACCGCGATCTTTAGCATTTGGTTAGTGATTCCGTCGGGGCCCGGAGCCTTCGCAGGTTTAAGATTCCGGACTATGTTGAGTACCTCGTCCACTGTGCATTCTTCTATTTGTGGGTGAAGCGGGGGATGCAGGACAGGCAATTCGTCCACGATTTGAGGGAAGAGGGTGTCTACTATGCCCCTTACAGTCGGGGCGTCCTTTGGTGCCGGAGTCTTGTCTGTATGCAAGCGCTTCACGACAGTCTGGTATGCCTTACCCCATGGGTCCTGCTCTGCGGAGTCGCATAGGGCCAGGAAGCACTCGCGTTTGCTGTCTTTGATCGCCTTTTTGAGAGCCTTGCAGCACTGCTTGTATTCCAGATATAGGTCTGAGAAGGCTAGCGTCCCTCTAGCACGCTGGTACATGCGCCTCGCGCGGAAGCATCTGCGGCGAACGTCGGCGATACTGTCATTCCACCAACAGACTGGTTTGTGGTGCCTTCTGTATGCCTTGCGCTGGGACATACTCTCATCACAGGCCCTCTCCAGTGTCGACATGAAAGAGTTCGCTGCCGTGTCTGCATCTCCTAGGCGTGCATCACGTAAACTCTCCAACACTCTGCTAAACGTGTACAAGTTTAAGGACTCAAACTTGTAGCTTTTCCCGGTGGGAGGCGTTCGCTCAGCTCGTGGCATGGTTGTCCCAACGGTGAAGACAATGGCCTCGTGGTCGCTACCGGTGTAGTGACGCCCAACTTCCCAATTCGACTGTGAAGCTATGGAGTCACTGGCGAACGTAAGGTCGACAATGGATCCTGCACCGGCTCTACTGAAAGTGAATCTTGAGCCGGAATTGAGCAGCGAGACACTGAGATTGCAGAAACACTCGAGCAAAAGGCGGCCCCGTGCGTCGGAGCGAGTACTACCCCATTCAGTTGCCCAAGCATTAAAGTCACCGCCAATGATGACACCTTGGCGGCCCCTGGCGTCGACAGAAATGGCGTCGATGGTACATCCAAACCTCTCTAGGGTGTAGCTGGGAGGCAGGTAGCAGCTATAGACCCAGTACCCTCCAATTTTTGCCCGGACGAAGCCCTCCATCTGGGCGACTTCCTCAATTGGGAGCCTGATAGTCCCGCAGGACCAAATAGCAGCCTTTCCGTTGATGTCGGATACCCAGTCGGCGTTCCTCTCCGTTCTATACGGCTCACTGACTAGGGCCAAGTCGTAGCCGCCTTCCCGAACCGTCTGATGGAGGAGATCCTGCGCGACGGCACAGTGATTAAGGTTCACTTGGATGAATTTTAGGCGCATCATTGATGGGCCCGTGGTTGCCTCTTTGTTCCATTAAGGGGGCACCGATGACTGCCCGCAAAGTGGTTCGTAGGCTGAAGGCCCTCCTCTTGGCACAGGAAGCAGGTGTGTGTGTGTGTGTGTGTGTGTGTGTCTATTACTTTTGTGTCTTTATGACTTTTCTATATCTATAACTTAACTGCCAGACACTCATAAATATCATTGAGTTAATTGCCTGGCTAATTGAAAGGCAATTAAAATTCATTTATAAGCTCCACCCAAAAAAAAAAGACTACGCCGCGTGGAAGACAAGGTAGAGCTCTTTCATTCTTAGCACCTAATTCATAAGTAACAATTTGCCATTTACGTATTATGATGATGGTTTATGCAACTGTGCGAACCTTTTCGTGTGCAGTTCACATTCATTTTCTCAAATTGCAGCTCGTTAACAAAAGCAACCCTCCCAGACCATTCAAACCGAGCCAAGCCTTCAAACTCCTGCTGCTGCTGCTTAACTTACTTAAGACCCTAACTAAGTTGGCCTTTAAAAGTCAACTATGTTTGGGCCAAAGACAAGCCAAGCCATTGGTAAGGTGAGAGCAATTGAAGTAGCTTATATATACACACACACACACAGCCAAACAAACAAACTCATACAAATACATATTGCATAAGTACGTACATTTGTACGTTCAAGTGTGTATGTGTGTGTATCTGTGTATTGCATGACAATAACGGTAAATCAAGTTATCTGTAAACATGCAAGACATTAATAAACATTTCGCGTGCGCGAGGCAATTAACAACTTTTGATATCTAAATTTGTTTTCTACCTTCTTTTTCTTTTTGCCTCCTCTCTTTTCTTCTCTCCCTCTCTCTCTCTCTCTCTCTCTCTATCTCTTTATCTTTATCTCTCTCTCTCTCTCTCTCTCTGTTTCTCTTCTTTCTTTTCTATCTCCATTTGTATATATTCTGTCACTTTCTGTTTTAGCCAGCTACATTTTTATTTTACAGATTTTTTCATGATTAAATTTATAACAAATTTCATATGATTGCATTTGCTAATGTAAGTTTACTTTAACTAATTTTTCGATTTGCATCAAATTGACATTTAGTTATCCATTTTTAAATACACTCAAATAAAGTATAGCAATATAAATAATAAATGATGTACGATTAACTGAAATTCTCATATTTTCGTTTATTCTTAGTTCCACTATCAGTTTAATATTTTCTTTGCAATTATAAATATACTTTATATAAGAAAGCATAATTTTGTTAGATTTTCTTCTAGATTTGATAAGTATATATATGTAAGTCAGTCAAAGTTTAGGGAAAACCAGCAATAGCTACAAATTTCCATTAAAAATATTTCTTAGTGTAGGGTATAACAGTATTTTCCATCATGTCAGCGAGATTTAATTTGCTTTTTGTATTTTTTATATTTCTATCAGCCGCAGAATATAGAATATTTGATTGCAATTTGTACACAATTTATTTATTTTTTCCGATCCGCTCTTCTTTTTTCATTTCATTTTCTGTATTATTTTTTGTGATACATTTTCATTTATATTTGATTCATTTAAAAAATGCAAAACTTTAGTTTTGTTTTTTTTTTTTTTGCTCTGGCCCTGGCTTTAATATTATATAGGTTTACATACATATATTGTGGCACAATCGCATTTATATAGTAAATCTCACCTTAATTTCCAATGTTGCTGGCTGCGAATCAAAATGAAATTTGGCACGTGAGCCAAAAACCTCCGGGGCTGACCAATGTCGGGGCTGGTCTCTGGCCTCTTTATCCCGCACATCAAAGCTGCAGAATTGAGAAGAGAGAAAGAACAAAAAAAAAAGAACACGTATAATAAAAGCAAAAACATTAAATAACATTAAAAATTTAAGTTGCCTGTTAGGTGGATAAGGTAAGCATTGATATAAATTCCCCCCAATTGCTCCTTCTCTGTCTCCGTGTCTGTCTCTGTCTCTATCTCTTTCATTCTATGAAATTAATGAAATCCATAGCCAATATAACTCAGACCGTTTGTTGTTGGTTTTACCCTCCTTTTTTTTTTAGCCATTTTCAGCTTGTGCACGAAAATTAGCGTAATTTATTTTCAGCCTGCTCATTAGCCAAGAGGAAGGGAGGGAGTCAGTGGGGCTCTTGGTGGCCATTGGGAGGCTAGTGACAGAGGAAAAGCAGCGTTTGCCAAAATGCAATTTATGTTCCGCAGATAAAATTTTGGCTAGGTTTTATTCGCTTCTTTTTTTGTGTTTTTGTTCTTTGCATTTACTTTATGGTTTTTTTTTTTTCTCTTAATTTCTTGTGCAGCTTTTATGCCAAACGCACTGCATTTAATGGGTAAAAGTTTTCGTAAGATATATAAATTTTCACTCCCAAAAGAACAAAGTGATAAAATAATAAATAAATAAAGGCCATTGAAGGATTATCCTATCAATGTTTGTACATACTTGAATTTAGAAAACAAGCTAAGTTGGTATTAATTAAAGTTTATTCCTAATCAATTATGAGAGTTACCATAGGGGAATCGTGTGTTTAACTTTTACCTTTTAATATAACAAGCTAAATTTGACTTTAAATTTAATTTATTTGTAATTTATAATTTATTTATTTTACAAACCTAGAAGAAATCAAAGTTCATAACACAAAAATTATATTACCATGACAAATAATCAATTCGCTACAAAACTCTAAGTCTAACTCTAACACAAGCCGACATGATTTTTGGTGACGTTAACCTGAGAGATGTTTTTAACTAATTCGGGTACGCTGATTCTGACTGCATACTTAGTTTTTGTACATCACGTCCAGATTTTGTGAAATAAGGGGATCTAGGGTTGGAAAATAGGTACTCAAAAGTATACTATATAAAGTTGAAAATTGTTTTTCTACATTTTTAACGAATTGTAGAATTTCTTGTTTAAGAAAAATAGTTGTTGTTTGCCAACATTACTTATAAACAATTTTTAGATGCATAAAATTACAATAATTCTTTAAAATAACAAGTTGCAAATTCTTTGAATACTTTTAGCATACTTTTTGGTTCGAATTTTACTCATTTTGGAACCATATCCAAAGTGTACGATAATATGCATGATAACAAAGAAACGACTCTTTGATTTTGTGTAAATTGCGTTTAAATCATACCTAATATATTAATAGGTTAAAATAATAATGTTTTGAGTATAATAACTTGTTTATATTATACTAGAATATATTGAAAAAGAGGCCATTTTGAATAATTCCAACGCATTCCAAAAATCCCCCCTTCTGGCATCTAGTTCTTCACTTTTAGTGAAAATGGTTTTTGAAATTTTTTTAATAAAAAGTTTACTAAAGTCTACTGAAAATGAAAGACTTCTTGAAATGCGTACAACTTCACGTGTTTCATATTAATTTCCATTAGACTTGTGTATCACTAAAATAATGACCCGGTAATTGGGAAACTACGAACCTTAAGCACTTTGTTTCTTCAGGCTATGCTATAGTTTGTCAATTTAATAAAACTCTTAAAGTTTAAGCAACTCCAGTTTTCATATATTTCGTTTACCTAAAATATTTAAAGACTTAGTTAATGACGTAATTTTTTTAACAGGAGAAAAACGAGTTTCCCAAAATAGTGGCAACATTTCTTTTTATAGACATTTTGTAGTCTTTTTAAATAAGGTTGCGCTTTAAGCGCCTTTTTGTATGCAACACAAAATAATAATTTATGCGGCCAGGCGTCGAACTCGCCGCCGACACTCAACGCGAATGCAACAACTTAATTGCAGACTGAACGAGTGACGACGACGACTACCAGGACGACAAGGACGACGGTCAGGACGATGAAGCGATGAGGAGGCGGACCAGTAGGCGGCAGAACGGGCGACTCAAGTGCAAGCGAAAGCGCAGCAAGCGTTAACCCAATTTTTTTTTTCTTTCCGCGCTGCGTTACCATTTTAATTAGAACCAAAAAAAAAAAAAAACTTACTGAATAACTGAAAAAGGAAGGTCTAAAAAGGACTGGTTAAAAAAAAAAAGAGTTTCACTTCGTTTAAATTGTGCGAAAGTAAAATTGCACTGAGAGCAAGCAACTTAATAACAGTTCTTTGAAGCCTATGCTGGCAAATGTTTATGGCTAAATAATACGCAACGCCAAAGGGAGGCAGTGAGCAGTAGAAAGAGTAAAGGCTGGGCCTAAAAGAGAAAGAGAAGCAACACGACATCTCTATGCAAATTGAGTGTAATGAAAATGGCCAAAGACGTGCACAAAAAACAAATGAGATTAAAACATTTCCTTAATGATGAACTATTTATTACCCTTGATGATTATTTTGGTAGATAATTTAGTGATCGAAAATGGAAATGAAAAATTCTATAATCACTTCAAATTCTAGAATAGGCAAGCTAAAAATTATTTATAGAAACAAACATAGAATTTCGCTAGGCACTTTGTAACTAATCTGCCATATAACTGCTTCAAGCCTTGAACTAGTTGCGAATCACAATTTAAATAAAAGCGAAAAAGGCAGGCAATTGTCGAGTTGTTGTATATTAGAGAAAATGAAAAGATAAGTTGTATTTCTTGTCCAATATTACATTGTCTTTTAGCTACGAAAAAAAACTTAAAAGCTAATCAAATAAAAGGATATTTGGTAAAAAAAATTAATGACTGTTTGTATAAGATTATGAATTTGTTTTTCTCCTTATACCATTTCACGAGGAAATAGTTTTTGTTTCGGTCTTATATGTCCTTTGTTACCCTATTATACAGAATGAGCTCCCCGAGTTGACAACCAAAAGGAGCAACGTGGCATGAGAATTACGTGAATGCAATTAGAAGTTAAAATGAAGTTGGCAATTTTTACCTTAATTTATATTAAAGCTATAACCCCACATTACGTCTTACCAGCATACACAAATCATAATGTTAAAGATTGTGTAAGTCAATATTTGTGGTTGGTTTTTTTTTTTTTGTGCAACCTGATGCCTGAGCTTAATTACTGTAAATTACGTAAACATAATTAAGATAATTCCCTGAAATAAGAGGCATTTCAGGAAAAAAAAAGAAAATAAAATATCATGAAACCAGAATCCAGGGCAAAAAAAAAGAAGAATATAACAGGAGGTAAATCACATATAGTCTACGACACACTTATCTAGCTTAAGCAGCAATTTGAAAGGCAACTCCCACAACAAACTCTTTCCTCTCCACTCTGTCTCCTCTATTCTTTCTTTCCTTTGTGTTCTCGCTCTCTGTTGTGCATTTAATTAAATGCGAACCTCAGACACAGACTGGCTGTGACTTACCTATAGAGTGGTATGCCCGCATTATCACGAAACCATAAGACCATATAAACATTATCCAAAGGCTCGGTAATGGGGCAGGGCAGTGACACTGATTTACCCTCGACGGCATCAATGTCCTTCGTTTTCACTGTGTGTGCGGGTTTCACAGTTTGGTCAGCATCATCATCATCATCATCATCAACATCGTCATCATGAAAATAGAAAATAAATGCGTAAAATTTGTTAATTAAATGTTCATATGCTTAACCTGTGTGTGTGGGTGTGCAGTTTCGGTATGTGTGTGCTTCCCTTCGTTCCTTTATTTTTTTGCAATTAAATGCTGATGGCGGCTTAATTTCTACGTAATTACAAACGCGTAAATTTTTATGCCCTTAGCTTAGCATACAGGGAAATACTGCCCACGCAATATATGTGTGTATGTATATATAGTTACGCATATGTATACCCTGTACAGGTATACATACATATATATTCATACATATGTATGTATGAACTTATTTTCGGTTATTTATTATGCATGTGCAAAATGCGTGCCGCTTATTTTGGCCATGGCTTTTGGCAAATTTTAATGCTCGACCTTTAAATTTTGCCTATCGTTTCAATCTATGAGTCTTAGAAAAGAAAATACTCATGGGTTCCGAGATTTATATTCAAATGTAATCAGAAATTCTCAAAGGACTTTTGCGAAATATCTAACCAAAGCAAAAATTTTTTTTTAAAATTTGTTTTCCATTTTAAAAATTTATTCATGAATTGAACTGCAAAATCTGCAATCTACTTTGTTTCATATACAGAACAGAAATATTATTAAAAAAAATTTCTTATTTTAATAAAAATGCTTGTTGACTTTCTGCGAAACTCCATTCCATTCTATTTATTGGTGTCCACTCTTTTCCTGGTGTGGAGAAATATTTTGTAAAGATTTATCCAAACAAAATGAATTCTATTCATATCGATTTTTGTTTAGAATTTAAGCTTAAAAGATTTTTGACATTTTTTGAATATAATGGCTTTATGATTTTAAATTGCGACAATATTTTGACATTGAACCAAGCAACAACTGGCACATATGTATGTTGTGGCTGTTTGTTGTTGTATGTATGGTTGTTGTTTTATATGGTGTTGTTGTTGTTATCGCACGTCAACTCATATCACAAAAATATATCTTGCATACAAATAAAAATGTCTGCATTGAAAATATTTCGCCATCATATCAAAGCAAAAGGCCATAAAAATGGTTGTAACATCTTTCAACAGTCGTATTGCCCCCTACCACCTTACCACCCATCCCCACCTCCCCCACGCTCACACCAAACGCTTTTCATTCACTTTGCTAAGGCTTTTCCGGGAAGGGAATTTTTTTTCTGCCTCTGACTTTATGTGTAAATATGAAAAAATGTCATTTTATTGCCACAATGCGTTGAAATTTTGTGAAAATTTATTGCGCATACGCAACGTTGTACAATAAATATGCGCTTAAATGCCCTCGAAATTGTATACATGTGTGTGGGTGTGTTGGAGTGAGTGTGTGTGAAAATGGGCGTGAGGGTTGCTTGTGTGACTTTTCTTTATGTTTGCTTAGCACTGCCGCCAATGTGGACAAAGGCTGGCTCAATTCGTGTAGAACAGCAGCGACTTCAAATAAAGTTAGAGGGGGTAAATAAAAATAGCCACCTGAGACAAACATGACTAACTGGACAAGTTAAAGAAAGTATCAGAAGCAGCCCTCATAACGACAACCATTTGTCCACCCCCTAGCACACACTTAAAATGTATGTTTGACTGAAGATTCTACCATTTCATTTACTTTAACGTTAAAGTTGAATTTATGTTCTTTAAACGCTTCTGTCTTCAAGTCGTGTCTGATTTTCATTGGCTTATTGCTTTTGTATAGCATCATAGATGAAGTTAGAGTAATAATCTTTCATTGCTTGAGCATGTAAGCAAAGTTTATGTTCAATTTTTTGTTCGATACTCTCAATGCTAAAATCAAATTTTGTTTTCATTAAGTGTATAACTTTTTTTTCTTAGTCTTTAAGCATTTGATTTGATGACAACTGTATCCCTTCTATGCTTTGGTTATCAAAAGAGTTGGGTTTTACTTTTTTTGCCTCTTTTGAATGCCATCAGTTGTCGTCTGAGATTTCGAGCAGCTGGCTATCTCTTTGTGGATGGAGTTCCAAAAAAAAAAAAGTGACAAAAATGAAATTTCAATGCATTTGCCGGTGCATCAAAGGCAAAAAGGCAAATGCATAACGTTGACTGCATTACTAAACGACTTTAAACTGCCTTCAACTCTTCGGCTCTAGCTGGCACTTTGAAAAATGTTTGCTCGGGCACATTTCATCTCGTTTGCTACCCTCTTCTATTTTTTTTAGAAGTACATAGTGATGGCAGGCCAGAGGAAGGCTCTGCATTTTTGTGTCGCCTTTGGTTTGGCCTTCACTTAACTACACCAGTCGACAGCTCGTGCATGTTAAAAGCTATTTAAATATGCTCTCTTTGAATGCCTTGATTGGCTTACTTGGCTTCGCATTTTGGATGCCTTCACTTGGCTTGCTATGCCAGTTGCATTGGGTTTGGGTTTGCTTTTGGTTTGGCTTGAGTTGCCAAAAAAAAAAATAACGAAAAAAAAACCTAAAGAGAGACAAGTCAGAGGGAAGTGAAAAGGACCCAAATAACGAACATAAAGGGAGGAAGTGTAGAACATTTGGTTGCTGAGCTGCATAACCTTTTTGCATGAATTAACCCTAGAAGAGCCAAGCACAGAGAAATAGAGAAAAACCCTTACCCAAAAGAAAAAGAAACAAAAATAAGAGCTTTAATTGAGTTTCTAGCAAAAATAATTGGCTGATGACTTCAGCAAATGGAAAATTTCAAATTGAGAGTGTCAAAGATATTCATTTTTCTTTCTACCAATAGAAGCAACAGTTTAGAAACTACTCATAGTGAAGCCCATTTAAATGCCTGGTTATTCTACGGTTAATCTAACCTCAATCAGTAGCCCACACGTTTCCACACTATCTCACACTTCACTTGAACAAAATGCATCGTAGTGCATCTCTTTATATGGCTGCTATCTTTGCTATATATTCCGCTCAGCAAACACGCCTCCCAAAAGGCGATGACATTGTCGACGACAGGAGCTTTTGCTGCTTTTCTTGCTGATGCAATTGCAAATGCAAAACTTTAATGGAATTTTGTGCTGTTGCCGCCGTTGCTGTTGCTGTTGCTTTTTGTGACAATAGTTTTAGCAACTTGACGCAACTGGCAACTGACAAATTGTATGTCAAATGCATGGAGCAAATAGTCTTGTGTATGTTGTGTTGCATATTTCTCATGGTTTTAGCACAACATTTAAGTGACTTGCCTTAACCCATCAGCGTCATCCAACAGTTATTCTAATGGAAATTTAACTATGTGTTTTTCCATAGCATACTTATAAGCGTTACCACATTCCATTTCTTATTTGTAATTGCCATTGCGTCTTGGGACCAAAAATTATCATTAACTACCTTGCTTCATAGATATGACGCAATGTTATGCATTAAAAATATATAAAACTATTGTCTAGCAACGTATATGTAACATTTTTTTTTGCTTTTACCGTTGATATCTACACGTCATCAAAGCCGACGAAGGCTTTTCGAGTGTGTTTCTGTGTGTGTATGTGTGTAAGTGCTTGTGTGTCTGTTTGTGACATTTTGCGATTAATCGTTGTGCTCATTAGTGGTAAAAATTTTCATGAGGACCACTAGGGGATAAAATGGTAACAAAGAGGCCACGCAGAGAGATAAACTTAGGCAGAGAGAGAGTGAGTAGACTCATTAAATACATATGTACATATACACACAAATACGAGTAGACGTTTATATTTATATCGAATGTATAACTAAATACAATCACGTTTCAACATTTGCCAAAACTATGAAGATCAAATGACAAATTCAAAACATTTATACATATGAAAAGGCTAGCAAAATAAAAGTGATAAAGACTATTAAGCCCGAAAAGAACTCAAAACGTTTTACAAAAGAAGGAGCTGTATTTTGAAATATGAACATTGCAAACGTCTGAATGTTTTGCTAATAAAGTAATACTTATTTTCCTAAGAAAAATATGCCCTAATATCCTAAAACTTAAGAGTGGCTTAAGGCACATATTAATATTGAATAATATCATGCGACGATTAGAAACTTATGAGTCTTATACGGTTGATAAAAATAATAGATTATCTCTTAGATCCTTTTTTCTTCCAAAAACTCTTAAAAACGTAGCTTGTTCCAGTAGAAAGACAAAAAATTAAATGCAATTTGTAAAATTGCAATAAGTTTAATAATATTTACTTTGATCAATCAATTTTTGTATATTAATCTTAAACTAAATATGCCAAAATATATAAATATTTGTTTTTTGTCTTGATATTCCAAACTAATGAACCAATTCTTCAACTCTTTCACAAGATTTTGTAGAACAATCAAATTTTGTAATGAAAATTTCAACTAAATTTTAAAAACCCATCATATTCACTAAATGAAAGACTTTCGATCATACTATAAGTACCAATTATAAAAGACTTCACTAAAAGAGAGTTAATATATATGTGTAAAGGGTGTATTAAGTCATAATATTGTTCTAACTTTAAAAATTAATAAAATAAGTTTGTTGAAATGGCTCCACACATGAACATATAACTGCTATGCATTGGTCTCTATGAAGGTCAAAAAAAGTTTAAAATTTAAACATAAAATTCAAGCACATGTTGGCAAAAATAATGTTTGTATTTGCCTCACCTCTAAAAATACAAAAAAAATTTTCTCCATTCCATTCTCATTTGATTTTCTTTTTTTTCAACTTAATGAGCCGGCGCCGTTTTTGTGTTGACTTTTTGAGCCGCTTGTGCGGTTGAGCTTATAAAAATTACGAGTATTATAGGCCAACAACACACATTAAGGCCTTTTGCTGGAAATTATCCTGCGTCGTGTGTGTTGTGGTCAGACAGTCAGTCAGTCAGCCAGTCAGTCGGACGTTTTCGCGTACCCACACTATACTCCTGCTCAGTCCTGTGGGTTTTCTCTGTCCGACTTCCTGTTGAGGATTATTTGGCATTTACATATTTGCCGTTTGATGGCAATTTAAGTTCATTTCAAGAATGAAACTTTTACACAAATTAAATTTGCCTCTCGACCACAAAAGCAATAAAAGGAAAAATTTTTTTTACTTCTTCTTTTCGTTGTCTATGACAAATTCATAATAAAATTGCATTTTCAAACAATTTGATCAAATTGAAATTTTGTTGCCAAAAAATCAAAAGAGGACAATGGCAATTGGCAACCAGCCAGTTATGAAAATTCAATTCTAGATATATTTCTATGTATAGGTATAACATAACACAAAACAAAAAAAAAAAGGACCTGAATTAAAACCAAATAAAGCTAAAATAAAATACATTCAAGAAAAATACCATAAAATTGAGAAAAACTTTTACAGTTATAGATATATGTATGTATACAGTCAAATGTAATAATTTTTAGCTGCAATCCAACGACATAATGTCGTAAGAATCAGAAAATTCAATTAAATTGTCAAAACGTGAATAGACAAAAATGTCATAAATGCAAATCGACAAAAAATCATCAAGCAAAAACAGAGAAGAAAATGGCCCAATGAAAAATAGAATGGAATGCAATGCATAGAAGAGAAACAATAAAATAATCAAATTTAAATTGATATTCAATAGCCAATAGAATTTACTCTATGAGGCATCAATAACTGTGTCCAAGTGTTGGATTGCCAAACTAAATGTCAGTTTGTAAGTTAAGGCAGAGCAGTGGTAACTAATTTTGAAGGCAATTGTGAAATGGTTTTTTCATTACTAAATAGTTTAAAGTATTTTATCTATCAAAGATTGGTTCATTTTTAACCATATTATAGTCAGAGAAACACTCTCTAGCAACACTTTGTATCTTCATTATGAATTATTAATAATAAAGTAGGGTATAAGAGAATAAAATCTATTTCGTTTGATTCTGTTATGAGATTTTCTGCACTCTAATATAAATAATCTATTTTTATTCCAAAGCACTCAAATTGACTAAATATATTAGAAGAGTAGTTAAACTTCGCTATTTAAAACTGAGTTTTATGTATTTTGTTCAAACTTATACTTTTCTTAAGTTCACTCTCAACAGATAAGGCAACTATCTAACCCCATCAGTGGCAACCCAATCCAAGTCAAAGGCCTCAACATTGTTTGTTTTTCTCTATTTGTGCCCCAACCCCAACTGATAGGAAGAGCAGCAGAAGGCAGAAAAGGCGCACAAGATGAGATAACAATCAATAAACCCAAAAGCAAAAAAGCAAATAGGATAAACTTTAGTTGTTATCCCTGCTAGAATGGAGGTTAAAATGCAACATGCAGACAAATAAGTCGAGTTCTATAATAAAGTAACAAAAATCTGTTGACCTGACCCAGACACTGAACTTTCTCGCTCTCTCACTCTGTTTCTACGTATAAGAATAAGGCCTTTGGGGTGTGTCTCAAGCTTTACTTTTCATTTTATATTTGTACCGTGTTGTTGTTTTTTTTCGTTTTGCTCGTTTATTTTGCTGTTGGATAGTTCTAGGCAGAAATCAAGTCACTTGGCTGGCAAATTTTCAATTTTATGCAAAACAGAAGCAAACACAAAAGTTCAAAGGTGTTGACCCAGGCAACAGGACACAAAAAATAGCTAAAGAAAAACAACAAGAACTTCAGCTAGAGTAAGAGCGAGCCAAGACAACAATATATAGCGTATATTAAATTTGTTGTTAAATGGCAGGCATAATGAGACAACGAGAAGGTGGGTTTGGCTTCTTTCCTACTCATGTAAAAAAGTTTCCTCCGGCCGGCCAGATATATCGTATCGTAGTCGTAGTCATACAGGTCCGAAACGATGCTGGCAAAAAACCAATTTATGACTCCTATGGGCGCTTTAAATGCTTCAAATTTAAATATAATTTGTCTGGGACCGACTTTTTGCCATGTGGCATGTGGCAAAGAAAAAGAAAATTGGTTTTTTAGCTTTTAGGTTGCATCAGTAAACAATTTTTCTTGTTCTTCTGGTTTTATTCTGTATCAGCAACAACAACAACCACATACAAAAAAATGAAACAAATTAAAAATTTCATTTACAAAACAATTTATGAAAACTGTATGCAATTGAGGTAGGTTCTTACATACACAAGAATCCCAACAATCTCAGACAAATTAAATAATTTTAATGAAATTTCGTTAGCTGGGAATAAAATGATGTAATGGTATGTAAACGAAGACTTTCGTTATTTTGCCATGGCAAAAACCTTATAAATTGTGAGCAGGAAGAATTTTTTATGTAAATATATATGTCTGTACATTATGGTTTATTGTGAATTATGTTTAAAATTCAATACAATAGTAATGACTTTTTTGACGTTTAAGTATCTTCTTATTTTTAATTCAGTTTTGGTTTTTGTCTTTATGGTATCTAAAAGCATTTCCTTGAACATGCTGATGTAATAGAAACAAAACTAGAAATATGATTAGTCACTAAAGGTGTTAATCATGTAATTAAGGTTTAGCTATTTAACCCAATGGTTAATATTTCAGAATAATTAAATTAATGAATTTAAATTCAGGAGTTCTCCTCCAACATGCTCCCCTGTTGAAAGAACCAACTTTCAAATAAATGCTTCTGGAAGCGGAGCGATCTTGTAAATTGGCCTTTTGAAGATTCCTTTTGCAGTCCTAAATTCGACTACTCGAATTTTGTCATCAGGTCCGGCATTTACAGACACTACAAGAGTAGTGTTAGCAAGAGCTAAAGGCCAATGTTGAGCCGGCACGTTGTCTTCATGTACTTAACTAGTTGTCCCAAGGCCACATTTGCTTTTCCGTAAATCCATTTGCTGCGTTGTTGTAAGTTATAAACATAATCCCGTGCCCACAGTGTCCGGAATTGTTCTTTCAAATAGGTCACTCGCTGCCATCTATCCAGATACCGAATTTCCGTTCGGGAGGGTCCGTGGAATGGTAAAGTAATGATTCTGGTACTGACGTTAATTCCGTTCCAATCAGCAAATGCCCAGGAGTGAGAGCATTGAAAACGTTGTTGTCATCTGAAGTGGGTGCTATTGGCCTTGAATTAAGGATAGCTTCCACATCCGAGAACACAGTGAGTAGTTCCTCGAAAGTAAGAGATGCGTTTGAAATATTCTTCACAGCCAGTGTCTTCACTGACGCTTCCCAGAGGCCGCCAAATTGTGGAGCTCTAGGGGGATAAAGCAAAAGTTAAATACTTTAATTGAACTATATGTTTTTATGTGATCTATGACGTCTGAGTTAAACAATTTTGACTTAAACTCAGCTAGCCTTGTATCAGCGCCAACAAAGTTTGTGGCGTTGTCGCACACCATGCGCAATGGTACACCACGGCGCGCTACAAATCTACGTATACAAAGCTGAAATGCATTTGTTGACAATTCGGAGACTAATTCAATATGAATCGCCTTTGAAGCAAAACATACAACAAAAATTGCCGCATATGTTTTGTACGGCGGCTTTCCGCGAATCCTGTAAGACGTGAAAAATGGGCCGCAAAAATCTACTCCTGTTACTAGAATGCATCGTAGTATAAGAAACTTCAGTGGACAAGCAGTGAAGAGCATCTTTGAAATTCAAGTGTCGTGATAAAACTTTCAAAGTAATAACTTGGACACGTGATTTTTGAGGTAGCAGGGCCTGATGGTGCTTGGCGTTGAATTGAAGGTCTCCGTTTTCGAGACGTCCTCCGACTCTCATTACACATACTGCAGTTTGTTCAAATGTCATTGTGTGCATGAATGGTGTCAAACGCTGTAGACACGGTGTTAAGGTTTGTTTGTTTTTTAGTAAAGATATTTCATCAGCATAACATTCTTTTTGTATTAGTGCAACAATTTTCCAAAATGATTGATACATTTCTGTCTCAGTAATGCGAATATCGGCTATTGATGATGAACTTAGAGTGCGATCAGGCTTCACTTTGTTCACGCTGCGATAGAGGTATGAAACAAGTCGAACGATTCGAATATACGATGAAGAATTATTTATGATCATATTTAGAATGATTGTGAATTAGCGTTGTCTGCTCTGCTACAAAGAAGTGCTGACTTGGTTCTTACTTCGATAGGCGGCGGAAGTGGTTCCCTAAGAATTGGCATTCGGCCTTAGACAATTTTAAGAATGTTGGCCCTGTTATCCACATGCTTGTTTGCAGCTCTGATGTCCGACAACCACGAGAAACAATGTCTGCTGGATTCTTGTTAGAAGGGACGTGCTTCCATATTATTTCTTCCGTGTGTTCTTGTAACTCTGATACTCTGTATGCTACAAAACAATTTAGTGTTGATGCATGAAGTTTCAGCCATTGCAAAACAATTTTTGAATCGGTCCAAAAGTATACCTTGTCGATGTATAATATTAATGTCCTTTCGAATTTGCGCCAAGTCCGACTGAGCAACAATGATCCGCACAGTTCTAACTTAGGCAATGACTGTGTCTTGGTGGTGCTATCTTTGATTTCGCAACGAGTAAAGTGACTTTGAATCCACTCGGGAGTTCTGATGAACATAAAGACAGCATCCGTACGCTCTTTCGGATGCGTCAGCGAATCCGTGTATTTCGCATCGATACGTTTTTGATGTGTTCACAATCGTGGTATTTGTAGATTTGATAAGTCTTTAAGATCCTGTAAAAGTTCTTTCCATCTTTCCTTAATTCGACCATCGACAGGCTCATCCCAATCTAGGCCCTTGAGTGTCAAGTCTTGCATAAGAATTTTCCACCGAACAATGACCGGACTTATAAATCCCAGCAAGTTAAACATTCTTGCTACTACTGAAAGAATTGATCGTTGGTAAATGTTCTGGTGGTCACAAATATCCACGTCATTCCCAGAGTTTTAATAGTGTCTTAATCTTCCATGGTGATAAATACTTCGTCCTCTGAAGTTTTCGTTCTATCAGCTATCAACTCCGGTTAGCAAGTCATCCACATATAAGTCGTTGCGTAATGTTTTAGCTCTTATAGGATGATCATGTGAATACAAATCGGCAATATGGTGAACGCCTCTGATAGCTAAGAAGGGTGCAGCTGACATGCCATATGTCACGGTGTTGAGCTCGTAAGTTTTTAGTTCTTCTGTTTTGTTGGTGGCCATACAATGCGCTGAAATGATAGAAATGTTATAAATAGTCTTGTTAATTGTGGGATTGTGTCATTAACAGCTCATTAATGATTTTCCCGATGATGTTTTAGCCGAAGCATCAAACACAACTCTAAGTTTCGTAGTAACGCTTTGCGGACGCAACAAACTCACAGTCTTCAATTTCCCAAAATCTTTTAACTAGAAGATCAAGTGATGGGTTGACGTGTACCAACAAACATTGTTGTCGAGGCCTATGTGTGTGGTTTCCAAATTTCCACCAACTATCCATCCATATTCCGAGTTGATTAAATATGGCATGTTTTCGCCCAAGCCTTGCTGACCATCAGGATTGCTGCAACAGCCTGTTTAAGATTAAACATCGTGTTCATCTGAAATGGCTTCACCAAATCAGATGCACCAAGAAATATACAAAACGAAATAAAATCATAACACAAAAATAAGTCATAAAGATTCATATGACAATTATTGCTTAAAAACCAAACAAAACATGCATCCACACTCTGTGGAAACACTTAAGATTGTAACAGCGGCGCGGTATCGAGTGGGCCAACGCTGAGCATGAAATATAAACAATTTTCAACCCCCGAAAACATGGGTCATTAGAATAAGTATTTTTAAGAACAAGTGTCGCCTCCTAGTGTTTAAGAGTTCTTGTACACACAACACTTTAGTAAATAAAATCAGTTCATATTTTGAATTCAACGAATGAAGATTGGTTATTTTCCTTCTCTCCGGGATGCCCTATTCATTTTGGTCTTCGATAAGGAACTCTGTAGTTTCCCCACCAGTGGTAAGAGACTCAGAGAATGAATCAGCTCCTTAAGGTCTGAATTCTTATGATAAGATCAGATAAAGGTAGCAAAATAAAAAAACTCTGTTTTCCCCCACCAGTGGTAAGAGACAGAGTATAATATAAAAGCAAAATATTGCTTAATAAATAAAAAGTGCGTGCGACCGAATATAAAGGCAGTTTGGCTAGTCGAGCAACTGCAATAATTTCGGCGCGGTAAAAAAAAAAACGAAATAAAGTTGGTGTGTGG
>NW_025814589.1:0-41755 GCF_018902025.1 Drosophila willistoni | reverse complement strand
AAATACATATATTATTTTCCAGCACTATCGGCCCAATTTATATATTCATATTCAAAAATTATAATATATATTTTTTCCGGCCAGTTTTGCGCTCATATATATATCCGCCCATATTTATAAATAAATACATATATATTTTTTCCCGCACTATCGGGCCCATATTTATATATCCATTCATATTCAAAAATTATAAATATATTTTTCCGGCCAGCCTTTTGCGCTCATATATATATCCGCCCATATTTATAAATAAATACATATATATATTTTTTCCAGCACTATCGAGCCCATATTTATACATCCGTCCATATTATAAATTATATATATAATTTTTCCGGCCAGTATTGTGCGCACATATATATATCCAGATCCAGATCTATACAAAAACGTATTTTCTTTTATCCTATACATCTTTATTTAATATTTCCTCCGTGTTTTGTTTTATACGTACTCCCAGCGTTACTTACGAATCCATACAAACTTGTTTTGTAATCATTTAGCTTTGTCTACGTGCAAGTTTTGATCCGCACTCGTGCGTTCGTATATTGTTCCGCATCTATCCCCATTAAAAGGGCTCCGTTTCCGAGCCGCACGCGAGATAATTCTCCCGCAATCCTGCGGTGCACAGTGAGAAAGCTCTTGCGTCCTCATACAGTCCACTTCTCATTTCCTCAAATTTTCCTCATTTTCTCAAAACCCACACACTCGGTGTTCAACGGTAAGGTCGTCCCCTGAGTATGTCCACGGAGCCGTCCAAGACTGCGCCGAAGTCTAACGGTCTTTCGTCTCCCTCTTCAACTCCGGAGAAGGTTCGGCCTCCGATAACTCCGGCGACCGTGAAGCGTACGGATATTTCGCGCAAGTTCTCGTCTGTTCGCAGCCGCAGCGAATCCCCAAGATCCCGTCCGTCTTCGTCCAGCCTCCCTCAGGGTCGCAGATTCTCGGTTAAAGACTCGAGTGAACACAAAGGTCGTTCCAAGCTTTCAACCCAGACCCAGATCCCGCACGTTGTTGTGACGCACTGTTCTGACGCTCCCGTCACCCGATCCGTATCACAACAGCGCAGAGAACACTCCAGAATGTCCCTCTCCGATTTCATTCTGGCGTGCGACGCATTGACTCTGTTCGAAGCTCGGGAGAGTGAAGCTCTAACTTCTGAAGTGCCCTTGTTTTCCCTTAAAATGCACTTAGAGCAGCTCAAATCGCTGTGGTCAACTGTCGAGATGGAACACTCCCGTTGTCACAAGGCCTTGACAGTCCAAACCGACGAGGAAAGCTTGGCAAACATAAGCCGTATCAAGGCGAAGCACGAATACGCCTATGCGGCGTATGTGCGATGCGGGACGTTGTTTGGAGAACGCATCGAACAGCTCTCGGCACAGATGACGAGTCTTATCAGCCCACCGCTCCGTCGAGGCCGGCGGGGCATAGAGTTCCTCCGTGTGAGGTGGAGACATTTGATGGCGACAGCCTAGCATGGCCCACATTCCGCGATTTGTTCGCCGCCATTTATATCGCCAACCCGTACTTGTCACAAGTGGAGAAGCTCTATCACCTGAACACCAAGACGCGAGGGGAAGCGAGAACCATCGTAGCTAAGTCCCCCCTGACGAATGAGGGTTTCCAGGCCGCGTGGGAGAACCTCACCGCACGGTACGAAAATAGCCGTCTGCTTGTCATGACTCAAGCCAGACAACTCCTTCAGATTCCCGCGGTGGCACAAGAGTCGGGCAAATCCTTGCGAGAGCTGCAGACTGCGTTTCAAGGGGGTCTTACCGCGCTTGAGCGTTCGGGTGTTAGTACGGAGAATTGGGATGTCCTACTTATCGCCATCTGCACTAGCAAATTGCCGAAGGCCACAATCCTCCTGTGGGAGCAATCAGTGCCAAATAAGACTGTCGTCTCAAATTGGTCCGAGTTGAACCAATTTCTTACCGATCGCTATCGTGTCCTGGATGCCACCGAAGAACATAAGTCGGGCCCAAGTGTGCAAGCCATCCCTTTGGCCCCCGCAAATCCTCTGCAACGATGAAGGTCCAAGCGTTCCCCGCGAAAGCCCAGCTCAAACCGGCTTCTTGTAAGCTGTGCCATCGGGAGAATCACCCTATACGGCTCTGCCCTAGTTTTCTTGATATGCCTGTTCACAGGCGGCTGGAAACCATTAGACAGCAGGGACTTTGTCTGAACTGTTTTGCCCGCGGTCATCAAGTGAAGGGCTGCTCCAGTGCGCATAATTGCCATACCTGCAAGGAACGTCATCATACGCTGTTGCATCCTAGTGATGTGTCCGTGTCCTCGCCGTCCGCTGCGCAAGTCCCACCATCCAGCGCCACAGAGGGTCCGTCCACGAGCAACCAGCTCACAAATGCTCAAAGTTATTTTGCATCTACCCCAGGCAGAGGCCTTTTAGGCACTGCGATTGTCACGCTGCACCATCGTGGTGTGGATCACCATATTCGGGCGTTGATCGACTCTGGGGCCGATTCAACTTTTCTCTCCGAGCGTGTCTTCAGCATGGTCCAGCCCCCCTTCTACCCAGTAGACGCTGCGGTTACTGGCATGGGCCAGAGTGATGGAGGCTGCGCCGACAAGGTGTGTCTGCTATTGCTGTCTCCCCCGTGTGACAGACTGAACAAGATCGAGGTCTCCGCCCTGGTCGTATCCAAATTGTCAGGGGCCATTCCAACAGCTCCATTCCTTAATACGGTTCCGACGCAGTGCCTCGATCGCCCCCTGGCTGACCCGTACTACAACAAGCCCGCGCCTATTGACATGATTATCGGTGTTGACCTGTTTCCCCACATC
This sequence comes from Drosophila willistoni, assembly GCF_018902025.1. NCBI lineage: Eukaryota > Metazoa > Arthropoda > Insecta > Diptera > Drosophilidae > Drosophila > Drosophila willistoni. The sequence continues at coordinate 38,950 of NW_025814589.1, read as the reverse complement.
CTCGGAGAACGGATCAAAAAGGATATTGGTGAGTTCGTCGGGCTAGAAACCATCTTTGGATGGGTTCTGTGTGGAGCTATCATGCCTGACCCTCCGGTGTCTCGATCAGTTTTCGCGGCACAGACGCGAGTTAGGCCAGAAGCAAAACTTGATGTACTCCTCACCAAGTTTTGGGAGGTGGAAGACCTTCCCGCAAAACCGGAAAAGGAGGATGACGTATTCTGCGAGCGGAACTTCCAGGAGACCACCCAAAGAGGAAAGGACGGTCGATATGTTGTGTCCCTACCCTTCAAAGGTCCGAATAGCGTTGACTTGGGCCACTCAAGACCGATCGCGCTGGCTCAATTCCTGCGGAATGAAGCACGCCTTCTCAAGGATCCCGTCCTAAAAACGCAGTACGATGCCATTATTCAAGAGTACGAGGAATTGGGTCACATGATTCGGGTGACGCCGCCTCAAGGTGGGAAAAACTTCTATCTCCCCCATCACGCGGTGTTTAAGCCCGATAGCACCACCACTAAGGTACGCGTGGTATTTAACGCGTCGATCCCCTCCACACAAGGCGTCAGCCTCAACGATGTCTTGCACACCGGCCCCACTCTTCAGGCCGACCTCACGCTTCAGGTACTGAAATGGCGGTTCTTTCAATTCGTTTTCAACGCCGACATAACGCAGATGTATCGACAAATCCGAGTCGACCCCAGGCATACCCCCTTTCAGCGAATCCTCTACCGAAACAGCTGCGGCAATATTCAGGATTATGAGTTACAAACTGTCACGTTTGGGGTTAACTGCGCGCCATTCTTGGCGATCCGAGTCCTTTTACAACTGGCACAAGACGTGCAAGCGATGTATCCTCAGGCGAGCGAAATCCTTCGGAACTACATGTATGTTGATGATGTCCTTGCCGGCGCTCACACTGAAGCCGACGCCCGTCTCGCCATACGAGAGCTTCAAGCGACCCTTCAATCTGCGGGCTTCCCGCTTCGGAAGTGGAAGAGAGCACCTGCTGCGAGAGGACTTTCTCGAGCTGGAAGACGCGAGCACTGCAAAAACCTTGGGCATCCGCTGGCAAGCTGCCGAAGACGTCTTCTTCTTCACCGTAGCGGACCCCCTCTTGAAGGAGTCGATCACCAAGAGGCAGGTTCTGTCCCATATCGCTAAACTCTTTGACCCCGCTGGTTGGCTAGCCCCATTTGTCATCCGAGCGAAGATATTCATGCAACAAATCTGGCTTACCGAACTGGGCTGGGATGATGTTCTGCCGCCTCTCCTGCTGCAGCAATGGCACGAATTCCTGCAGGATTACCCAGGCCTCAGTCGACTCCGCATTCCCCGTTGGCTAAACACCAGCGATAAGCTCTCGTGGGAGCTTCATGGCTTCTGTAGACGTCCATTTATTAACGGCTAAGACCCGTGTAGCTCCAGTCAAAACAGTCTCGCTGCCTCGGCTGGAGTTGTGCGGAGCGGTTTTGCTAGCCGATCTCTGGGCGTCGATCGTTCCTGAACTCCCAATCCCACCTGCAACCTCCCAGTTTTGGACCGACTTTACCATCGTGTTGGCTTGGCTCAATAAACCCCCGTGCAGTTGGTCCACCTTCGTGGCCAATCGGGTATCCAGCATCTCCAAAAGCACCAGTGGCCAAAGCTGGTCACATGTGCGCTCCGAGGACAACCCCGCTGATCTGGCGAGCCGTGGGGTCTCCGCGGCCGAGCTATCGGCCAGCAGACTCTGGTGGCATGGGCCGGACTGGCTCCAGCGAGCCCCCGAGTATTGGCCAACTCCCCATAACGAACTCCCAGACACCCAGCTGGAGCAACGAGTCCAGTGCCACACCACCGCGACCACCCTACTCGAGGACGTCAGCGAACGTTTCTCGGATTATGGTAGGGCATTACGAGTCATCGCGTACATCCTACGCTTCGCCACCAAAAGGATTTCGACGCCTTCCACGGTTCACCTCACCAATGACGAACTTCTCTCCGCCGAGCGCGCCGTGATTCGGACCTCTCAGCGTCGGGAATACCTCGCGGAGATACGGGCCCTGGGGGAAGGGCGACCCCTGCCATCATCCAGCACGCTACTCAATCTGAATCCATTTCTCGATCAGCATGGGTTACTCCGCGCCTGCGAACGACTCCGGGCCGCCGAGTCCCTCCGATATGATGAACGTCACCCTATTCTCCTCCCCTATAGTACTCATTTCACTCGCCTGCTTGTCGAATTCGCCCACCGCATCACGTTGCATGGCGGCAATCAACTGATGGTGCGGTATCTGCGCACCAAATTCTGGATCCCACGGATCAAGAACATGGTGAAGTCCCACCTCAAGGGGTGCAAAGTCTGCATCGTTCATCGTCGACGACTACAGACCCAGATGATGGGTGATCTCCCTCGAGAACGGATCACGTACTCCAGGCCCTTCACCCACACGGGCATTGATTTCGCAGGGCCGTTCGAGATCAAAAATTACACCGGGCGTGCGTGTCTCATAACTAAGGGTTATGTCTGCGTCTTCGTGTGTTTCAGCACGAAGGCAATCCATCTCGAGGCTACCTCCGATCTCACCACTGAAAGATTTCTTGCAGCCTTCTCTCGGTTTGTCGCACGGAGACAATGCCCACAGCGCATTTACTCCGACAATGGCAAAACCTTCGTAGGGGCCTCAAAGGCGCTCGAACAAGATTTCCTGAACGCCACCAAGCTTGATATAATGAAGGCATTTCCCCAGCACATTTTATCCTGGCAGTTCATTCCGCCAAGCGCGCCCCATATGGGAGGACTGTGGGAAGCAGGGGTCAAAAGTTTTAAGACCCTGTTTTACAAGTCCTCGTCCACTGTCAAATACACCTTCGAGGAACTTTCCACTCTCCTGTGTAGGATCGAAGCGTGCCTAATCTCCAGGCCAATCTCTCCCATGAGCGAGGATCCAGAGGACCTGCTGGCCCTAAGCCCGGGACATTTCCTGATTGGAGGACCGCTCTTATCCATTGCGGAACCGGAAATTCTGGTCGAGCCTATGTCACTGATCAACCGATGGCAGCGACTGAAGGCAATCCAGCAGGCTTTCTGCCGCCGCTGGAAGAGTGAGTACCTCAAGGAGCTTCACAAACGGAACAAGTGGAAGTCACCGACTCGCAGCATCCAGACCGGCGACCTCGTGATCGTGTCCGAAGATCATCTCCCCTCCAACGCTTAGGGCGAATTGAGCGCACTCTGCCCGGGGCTGACGGTCTCGTCCGAGTGGCTGATGTCACCACCGCGCGTGGGTCTATCCGAAGACCCGTAGCGAAGCTTATTCTGTTGCAAGACAGCAGGAGTCCTGAGCCTAAAACCGTATCGTGACTCCCAATCCCTCTATGTTCCCTCCGAATGTCCTCGTCTCCGTGCATGTTGTTCGTTCCCGCGCATAGACTAATCCACTCCCCCCTACGTAATTTCTTTCGTTACAGTTCGTTCAGCTCCCCCCTTCATAGCGACATGGCCCCCACACGTCTGCCGCACCACCGCAGCAAACGAGCTGCTCCGCAGAGCACGCACGTGTACCGATGCCGGGTCTGTCGGGGGGTTCATGCACTCCGGCAGTGTCAGCGCTTCCTGAACCTCCGAGGGGAAAAGCGGCTCCGGGCGGTGCTGATCAACAAGTATTGTCCCAATTGCTTGGCACACGAGCATTCATCCGACGCGTGCCGGACTCGCCATGGTTGCCGACGATGCGGGCAAAGGCACCATACCCTGCTCCACATGGCCGACCAAACGCCGAGACAACGTGCCTCCGCCCGGCGGCGCAGCCAATCACCCCCCTCCGGGCGTGCTGCACCCCCGCTACAACCATGTTCCCGATCATCGCCCGACCGCTCCGCTTCCCCAGAAGGCGCACCCGAAATCTCTCTATCCTCCCTGCTCCACGCCAGGACGACGACTGTCCTGCCAACCGCAGTTCTCCGGTTGGGCAATGGCTCGAAATCCTTCGAGACCCGCGTCCTTCTCGATGCGTGTGCGGCTGAGAGCCGCATCAATCGCTCCGTGGTACTCGGGGCAGACCTCTATCCTGAGGTCATCCAACCAGGCTGTGTGCCCGGTCATAGCGGTACTCCCGCAGCCCAGAGCACCGTGTTCGGATGGGTCGTCTCCGGCTCCTGTGGGATCTAGGCGCTCCAGAACGTTGCCGTCCCCCGTCCTTTATATGTCCAGGGTGGCAATTGCAACATGTTGCAAGGGGGGCGGTATGTTCACGCCACCGGGTGAACAGCAGTGAGCGGCGAAGAGCAGTGAAGAGTGAGGAGGGTTTTTTGATCCTCGGCATCTACGGTCACACCAGGAGGGGTGACTGGGATTTTTCCAATGGGCATCGCCATTATTCCGAATCGAGATTTTCACCCGAACACCCGTTCATCTCCTTTAATTTTTTTATTTTGCGATTTGTCACTTTTTAAAACCGAACCATTTCCTGTGTGTGTCGGTATACTTTGTGAATTAAATAAATCAAACATAGAATTAAAACGAAGTTTTTCGCGCGTTTTAATCTTTCTACTCACGTACGAGACCCTGAAGATATTGGCACCCGCCAACCACTTGATACTATATCGGGTCCTTCCGCCCCGCCACAAACACAAGTATTAGAACTTTTACACAAAAAACTTGCAAGGGTATGCAAACTTTGACGCTGTCAAAGTTAGCCCCGGCCCTCTGTTTTTTTTTCTTTTTTAATCTAATTATTTTTTAAATTACATAAACAAATCAGAGTATCAATTGACTACCATCCCCCATAGTTCGCAAAAACTTGGTTGAAAGTCGCCGAATTGATACCGCTTAATACACTAGGCACTTACCCCATAGTTTATTCACTGAAAGGCCATCCATTGATGCACTGTGGGAGGGTGTTTTATATGATGATTTCTTCTTCGCGCTTTATACCCACCATTAAACTTCGTTTCACTCACTTTGCTTTTACATTTACTGTATTTTACGTTACTCTCGACTTGAATTATTTAGTATAACCTTAACGAGACTTTAATTGATTCAATATTTGACCTATTTACATTCTCTTTTTTATACCCTTGCAGAGGGTATTATAAAATTGGTCAGATGTTTGTAACGCACAGAAGGAGACGTTTCCGACCCCATAAAGTATATATATTCTTGATCAGCATGAGAAGCTAAGTCGATATAGCCATGTCCGTCTGTCCGTCTGTCCGTCTGACCGTCTGACCGTCTGTCCGTCGGTGCGTACGCGTTTTACTCAGCCATCTTAAGAGCTATCGGGATGAAATTTTTTTTGGGAGCTTTTTTTTACCCGGGTGAGATAAAGTATGAAAATCTTTGGGATCGGACCACTATATCATATAGCTCTAGAAGAAACATTTTTGCAAAAATTGGAGTATCCCCATGAAATTATGATAGTAATAGATATAAAATCTCAGATCCCAAAATTTGAATCTGATCCGATAAATAGAACACAAGTTACAGTCAATATAAATCGGTTCAAACGCTGCCGGCAGCGCTGCTTGCTGCCTACTACTGCCATCATCAAATCAACAGAGCACACGCATACACACACAGACGCAACGCTACATGAACTGTATGTGTATGCGTGCCGTGCTTTGCTTAGAAAATGATGGAAGAAGAAAAACTTGTGGTAAAAAGAGAAATAATATTTTGTTTGTGTATTGATGAATTGAGTTGCAGGGAAAGAAATTTCAAAAAGGAAAAATATTATTGCCAAGTATACTGCAAGGGTATATAAACTTCGGCATAGCCGAAGTTAGCTTCTTTGATATTTTTAATTTGATTGGGACTTGAAATTTAAAAATAAGATCAGAAAGGAAAAATATCTGCACTTAAAGATTTCGTTCAAAACGATGTTAATTTAAAAAAAATTGTAGGAGCTTTCGAGGTGGTCACATGAAATGCGCTAAATCGGGCGACAGCAAGCAGTATCCAGAATTTGGCTAAAAGACAAGCTTTGTCTGGGTAGCGGCAGAAGGTTAGGTAGGCCACTGCCTTTAAAACCTTGCCGTACAAAAAATCCGGTTCACCGAAGGTTAGGACAGCTTTCGGGAAATGAGACACTTTGGCCGCACCGTAAGCCTTCACTTAGAAACGTTGTGGCACTGCCGGTGGTTAGTTGGCGGTGTCTTTTCAATGTCCGAATGCCAATTCCAGAAGGCAACGACAACCAGAAATTCGGCTGCACGTGCTCCGGCACCAGAAATGGGTATTTGAAAACTCGCCGGTTTTCCAGAAAATAATCCTTGCAACAAAAGCTATCATCAATATTGGCCAGAAAATGTAAGGTTTCCAATCTAGGATATAGAGTAAGATGCAGATGGCGCGGGGTAAAAATTCTAATTAACCTACATACCTGCTATAATTTATAACCAACGATTTGGGCTACAGCTCTTTTTCCACACCTTTTCTCATCAGTTTTAAAATGAAATGAAGCCTAGCAAAAAAAAAAAATGAACCGCGTTGCCACCTCAAGAAAAACGATAGATCATTTATTGCATATCCCCATATTATGCGTTTATCGATTGATCGATACCAATATTTTTATTTATTGATTGATCGCTATTGGCAAATTGGCGCGACAAGTTTAAAAATTTGAAAGTTTAAACTAGCGCACGCTACATACCCTTTTGCTATTATACTGCTGCTCATTGTAGTTCTGGCTTTGCTCCTGATGTATTTCCCCATCCTTTCTAAATGTATCCAAATTTCTTGGATCATTCACTATTTCTAACTGCTCTAGTCCTTCTCTTAACTCGTCACCGACTTTGCCTTTTTGCTCTACTCCAAAGAACATTTTGCTCGGTAACTGCTTAATGCTCCTATGAAGTGTGTTATTTAAACAATATTCAAAATTCTCAACTATCAAATCCCAATATAAACCCTTTTCTGGTTCGGATAATTTAGCAAGCATAGGTCCCAGGGTACGATTCACCCTCTCAATTTGGCCATTAGCTTGAGGGGACCCTGTGGCAATCTTAATATGCTTAACGTTATTCTGAGCTACAAACATCTCGAACTGTGATGACGTGAGAGCTAGCACCGCTTCTTTAGTATTCGTCGTCTTTGTTGGATATAGTCTGACGAATTTCTCAAAACCATCTATAATAAAAAACAAGTGCTTTTTGCTTCTGCTTGATGCTATAGGACCACAATGATCAATGTGAATTAGTTCAAAGGGTCGATTCCCTTTAGGAATACTGTGCAATATTCCTTCCTCTTTTCCCGACTTTGGCGAATACGCAACACACTTTAAGCAATTGCTAATGTGTTTCACAACTTTCTCCTTTATGTTAGGAAACCAATATGCTTTCGAAATGGCATCCATTACTTTATCTCTGCCGATATGACCTAGTTCGTTATGATACTTGAAAAGGATTGACTCTTCCATTTCACTCGGTACACAAAACAACAACCTTTCGTCATTGGTTTTCCTGTTTCCGTTTCTTATTTCAAATAACTTATCCTCAGCAAATTCCAACTTTCTTTTCACTTCCCGTAACTTTTCGTCCCTGTTCTGGCATATAACAAGATTGTCTTCAAAACTATTCGTATCTACAACAAGTATGTTCGTACATCTACTAAGCGCATCTACATGTTGCATCTGTTTGCCTGCCCTGTGCACTACTTCATAATCAAAATTCTGTAGCTCAAGAGCCCATCTCACAATTCTTGGGTTTAAGTTAATTCGGTTGAGAGTGAGAGTCAACGAATTACAATCTGTAATTACTTAAAAATATCTTCCCTGTAAATACACTCTGAACCTGCGGACTGCATATACTATTGCCAAAGTCTCTAATTCGAAACTGTGGTACATTGATTCTACATCAAAAAAAACTTTTCACTCGTTGCAGAGGACGGACGTTTTTTTTTGCGCTTATCAATTTTTATTTTTTCTCGCGATTAAATACTTTTACATACATAACTCTTAAATTATCGGTTTAATTAATAATAATTTCAACATCCGAATTTTATTTTCATTTCGCGAATTCTTGCTGTCGCTTTTGTTTAAATTTAAATAAAATCAAAACTTACAGCAATACTTGCATTAACGGTGTTGTTGTTTTGTTTATCTCTTTTGCTTTTGTGTCTTTACCGTTTTGACTAACTCTCGCGCTCTTGCGTACAAATTGTTGTTGCATGTGTTCAACTTGACGCGCTCTCCCTTTCCCGCTCTTTCCTATTCTTGATTGATTTGCGCTCTCGTCTTTTGCCTACCCGCGACTCTGTGATACGTGTTTTTGTTTTTGTGTTTTCATTTCTTTTTATTCTTTAGGCTTACTCTGCACATTAACCCTTGTGTCAGAACTGGTCAGTATATTCTTATACACAGATTTTTTACCTTTAGAATTTTTATTTTTTATTTTTTCGTATTTCCTTTTGTAATTAAATTAAACTTTTTGATAAAATGGTTGTCTGCTCAAAAAATAATTGCATAGTTGCCACTAATGCGGTTGACTCCCATGATTATATTCTTTGTTGGTTGTGTGACAATGCGGTTCACGTTAGGTGTGCAGGTTACACAGGCAGAATCAAGGAGTCTATTGCTAAAGGTGGTGGCTTAAAATATGGATGTGGTGCTTGCCGGGAGGTCGAGAATGAGATGCGCTCTTTCATGAGGCGGACTAGAGATAGTTTTGACACTTTAAGGGCAGGTTTTAATAAACTCCAAGCGGAGTTTACTACGGTGGAGATTCAGTTCAGAAGTTTATCGCTTATGCATGAGTCTCCGAAACGTAAAACGACCAGTCCTTGGGGTGTTTCTGTATCCGTAGATCCGCCAGCGTCTCTTATCGTCCCCGACCGGTCTCATGCACCGTCCACTCCTAATGTACAGTAATTGATTTGCTTAAGAGCCCGGTTGTGAATGCTATTAGTATTGAATTACCGGTATCACCTGGGAATGATCTCTTAAAAACGATGCCTATTGTAGTGTCCGATGTGTCTGGGCAATTACCCATTCCAAGAAAAGTATCGAGGGCCTCGTAAACTAAAATCTAAACTTCCTATTCTCTATGTAGATAGTCTTTCTTTTGAGCATAACATTCTAGTTTTCACAGAGACGTGGCTAAAACCTGATATTGCTGATGCATCGGTTTTTTCCACAAACTTTTCTATTTTCAGACGTGACCGGATTTCTCGCATAGGTGGTGGCGTTCTGATAGCTGTTGATGCTGCTTTATCATCTGAAATGATTCAATTTTCTAGTACCCAGGAGATTGAGTTTGTCGGTGTTAAAGTAAATTTTAAATATTTTAATGCTTTCATTACTAGTTCCTATATTCCACCATTGTCAGACATGGTGGTATATTTAAATCATTTAGAGGCAATTCAGTTTGTCTCCTCTTTAGTTTCGAGTCAAGACATGCTCATAGTTGTAGGTGATTTTAATTTACCCGCTTTAGCATGGTCACTAACAGATGAATCTACCACGTTGCTGCCCTCTTTGTCACATGACTTTATTGATGGCCTTCTAGGCTTATCTTTATCCCAAGTCAATCCTGTCTTAAATTCTAATGGAAAATCGTTAGGTCTTATTTTTGTATTGGATTCTTCTTATTGTGAGGTTTCTAGGATCGAACCATTTATTCTTCCAGAAGACAAATTTCATCCTACATTAAATTTAAAAATTGATTTGCCCTTGCTTGCACCATTACTTGGTTCAAATGAGTTACCTCTAACTAGATGCTTTCGTAAGACTGACTTTGCCAGCCTTAATGAAAACATTGCTACTACCGATTGGTATTATCTGTACAATTGTAGTGATAAGAACTCGGCTGTTCGTTTTTTCTATGATACTCTGAATTCACTCTTTGATATTTGTGTGCCTCTTGGTAGGCTGGAGCGGCTTAACAAACCTCCCTGGTTCTCTCGCGAGTTATCCAATTTGAAAAATGTGAAGACACGATATTATAAGAAGTTTCAAAAAACACGTCGTTCATCAGATTATGCTCTGTATACAGTCGCTCGTTCAAAATTCATGACGCTTAATACACAATGCTATAAGAATTATCTTCAGCGGTGTAAGCTTCAGTTTTCTTCTGACCCTAAACAATTTTATAATTTTGTTAATTCTAAACGTAAGACCTCTGTGCACCCATCTTGTTTGTCTTTTCAAAATAAAAAAGCGAGCACTGATCAGGCAATTGCCGATATGTTTGCGAGTTTTTTCAAAACAACTTATTCCTCAACGGAATATCGAGCAAGTCCGAATCCTTATCATTTAAAAAAGGCTAATTGCATTTTCAATCCAGTGATTGATGAAAGTTCTATTCTTAGCGAACTTAAATTAGTTAAACCTGTTTATTTTCCGGGGCCAGACGGTCTTCCTGGATGTGTACCCAGGTTCTGTGCAAACGCATTATATAAACCCATTTTAAAATTGTTTCTACTGTCTGTCGAATCTTCCTCTTTTCCATCTATTTGGAAGGAGTCGTATATTATTCCTCTGCATAAAAATGGCAAAAAGTCCGAAGCCTCTAACTATAGGGGTATCTCAAAATTGTCCGCTATCCCGAAAGCTTTTGAGAAAATTATAACTTCTCAATTGCAACATTTTTGCAGCTCTATTATTTCGCCATCCCAACATGGGTTTGTGAAACGTAGATGTACAACCACTAATCTTTTAGAATTTACATCAATAATTATCAAGGGGTTCAAAAATGGTAAACTAACTGATGTCATATACACTGACTTCAGCAAAGCCTTTGATTCCGTTAATCATACCCCATTACTTTCTAAGCTGAGCGACATTGGGTTTCCACCCCTTTTCCTTTCTTGGGCTTATTTAACCCCCTTTTCCTTTCTTGGAATATTTAACAAATAGAAAACAGAAGGTACTTTTTAAGTCTTATTTTTCCGTTTCCATTCCTGTGACTTCTGATGTACCTCAAGGTAGTCATCTTGGCCCTCTGCTCTTCACACTACTTATTAACGATCTTCCATCAGTCATTGTTTATTCGCGTGTGCTTATGTATGCTGACGATGTCAAGCTTTGTCTTACTTATAAAGATACAGATTCATTAAGTCGGGTACAAGCTGATCTTAAAAACTTTCAATCCTGGTGCCAGTTTAATCTACTAAATCTTAACACTACCAAATGTAAGGTAATGACGTTTTTTCGTAACTCTCCTCAACTGGTCACTTATATTCTAAACAACAGCCCTTTAGAACGTCTAAATAATATGAATGATTTGAGCGTACTTATGGACCATAAGTTAAATTTTAACACCCATATTTCCACCACGGTCGCAAAGGCCATGTGATGAACAATAAACCACCATGTTTAATATCTCATAAGAACTTAACTTTATTTTTTCTTCAATGTTACTGAACTGTGTCTGCCACTGCTAGAACACGTCTTGATCGTTCGTTTGCTTGCTTATTACTAAATTTTCAATTCTTACGTAACTACGTAGGTCATATAGGGTTATAAAGAGTGACAGAGACAGAGCATACCAGACTGTCGCCAGTATATTCTAGAGAAAATACAAAAACAAAAGCATTGTGAGATGTGCAAGATCATTCATGAGTCTTTGCCTTGCTGCGTATAGCAATATAAGTTAAATGACAATTGGTTCCTCAACATCCCGCCCCCCCCCCTGAAACTCCGTTTCTGAACCCGGTAGGGCTGCAATCTTTGTGATAGGGCGAGTGACTTCTCCTGATTTGGTGAGAACCTGAACCGCTCCGACGAGTCCATCATCTCCTGTGAACACCTGAGTTACCCGTCCTAAGAGCCATGCCGATGGAGGCGCGTTAGAGTCCTTGATCAGTACAAGATTACCGATCGTAATGTTTGGTAACTTGGTGGTCCATTTCGGGCGCTGCTGTAGCGATGTCAAGTATTCTTGATGCCAACGCTTCCAAAATCCTTGAAGCTCAATCGATTGGTCGGAATCTGCAAATAGCCGTCTTCAGGAACTGCTGTATATTGTCTGACAATTAAGAAATGTGCCGGTGACAGGTAGGCAATTTCAGTATCTGATGCTGTGCACAATGGTCGCGAATTAACGACAGATTCTATTTGCGAGAGCAGTGTGTGCATCTGCTCAAAGGTGAGGACGTTGGTTCCTATTACACGTCGCAAATGCAGCTTAACCGAGCGTACTGCCGACTCCCACTTACCACCCCAGTGTGGTGAATATGGAGGAATAAAATTCCATTTGATGCCTTGATCCGCAAGGGTTTTTGAAACGACATCATTGTGCTCGCGTGAAGCGAGAAGCTGTACCATTTCGTCTAGTGCACGTTTTGCGCCAACAAAGTTACGCCCGTTATCGCTATACATTTGGGAGCATTTCCCACGACGAGCCTTAAAACGTTTTAATGCCGCCAAGAATGTGTCGGTGCTGAGATCAGTGGCCAGCTCCAGATGAAGAGCTGAAGTAACCATACATACAAACAGGCAAATGTAGCCCTTTTCCTTCCTGGGGTTTCGTCCCTTGTGAACCTTCAGCAAGATAGGTCCATCATAATCGCATCCAGTATGCTCAAATGGAAACGCTTGTCGCACTCGAACAGCCGGTAAATTGGCCATAAACTGATTTGCTGTGTGATGGCGCTGTCTAAAACAGTTTAAACACTCATATGTGATACGTCGAATAAGATTTCGTGCGCCAATGATCCAATATTTCTGTCGAATTATTAGAAATATTGCTGAAACTCCTGGATGAAGATTGACCGTATGCTCATGTTTCAGCAGCAATTCTACAAGTCGATGTTCTTTCGGCAAAACTACTGGATGCTTGGCACCCACACGTATAATTCCATCTTCGTCAACAAGGAAGGGAGATAGTTTGCTTAAAATTGATCGTCGCTCCAAAGATTGCTTTCTCAAAAGCAGCTGCCTATCGTCATTGAATTGATTTTGTGCCTGTCGTAAGCAAAACTTCCTTGCTCTGGTAACTTCATCGAACTTTAGAGGTCCTGAATATTTAGACTTGCTTCATTTGATTCGATGAACGAAGCGGAATACATATGCGACCACTCGAACCAGTCTGATACAAGATGATGTCCTTCCGAGTAGTACATCAAATGGGGAATCCTCAATAACCTTGGAAATTGTTGTCAAGACTTTGGTTTTGAACTCAAGTTCTGCTGCTGGCTTGAGAATTGAGCATCAAGTTTGTGGTCTATTCATTGTCTCTGAGTATAGTGTACAGTCGTGCAGCCAAGATGGTCCCTTCCACCATAGATCAAAGTTAATTAAATCACTCGCTAGCATGCCTCGTGATGCACAATCCGCAGGATTCTCTTTAGTGCTGACATGTCTCCAAGCGCTACGTGGTATGGTTTCTAGTATTTCTGCTGTGCGGTTGGCAACAAATGTTTTAAGTTTACAGGGTTGATGCGAAAGCCATGACAAAACGATTGTAGAATCGGTCCATGCGTGTATCTTAACATCCTTCTGGCGCAGACCAGACCTTACTGCTTGGAATAAACGAGCTAATAGTAGAGCTCCGCAAAGTTCCAATCGTGGCAACGACTTCTGCTTTAATGGTGACACTCTTGTTTTAGCTGCAATGAGTGCCACTCCGATGCTTCCATCTAGGTGTGTCACACGGTTGTAAATGACAGCAGAGTAAGCCTTTAACGAAGCATCTGAAAATCCATGCAGTTCGATGTCATCGGGTTGATTGTCTACAAATCGAGGTATCTTCAGGTTCCTTAACGTGAAAATGTCCTTTCTGAATGTTTGCCATAAGTGCGCTTGCTTCGTTGGCAGTTCCGAGTCCCAATCCAGATTAAGCAGCCATAATTCTTGGAGCAGAATTTTAAACTTGATCACCACTGGCGCCAAAATGCCGAGTGGGTCAAAGATGCGTGCCGTGTCAGACAGCACTTGTCGTTTCGTACAAGTGACATGTTCAATGCAGCCCAAGTACCTTTGCTGCCATCTTTGAGAAATCGATTTCATTTCCCTCGTTGCTGGAAATTCGTTTACTATTCGAGACCCATTTGCTTAGCTCCAATTGTGCCAGTGACATAAGGAGTATCAGCTCTTCCTTAATGTCGAGCAGTTCTTGTTCGTTCATGACTCCTGTCAGTACGTCATCGACGTAGAAATCATCCAAAAGTATCCTAGCCGCCCTTGGAAACTCGTACTCGTGATCAGTTGCCAGTTGTTCCAGCACTCTAGCTGCCAGAAACGGTGCACATGCCGTGCCATAGGTGACTGTGGTCAACTTGTAATGCTTCAGTGGTTCCTCAGGGTCTTCTCTCCAAAGGATTCGTTGAAAATTCTGATGTTCAGGGGCCACTAAAATCTGTCTGAACATTTTGACGATGTCCGCAGAAAATACGAATCTGTGCATTCGAAGACGCAGACAAACGTTGAAGAGGTTGCGTTGTATACATGGGCCAATGTGAAGTGCGTCGTTAACAGATCGTCCATCCCGATCTTGAAATGATCCATCGAACACCACCCGCAGCTTGGCACCTATGACTGGATGGTGTGGCAAATAGAATGACTTCTTACATACATTTGTGGCTTCGTCTGCAGCTACTTCCTTCATGTGACCCAGCTGGATATACTCTCTCATAAACTGAGTATATTTTAACTTCAAGCTGGCATCCTTCCTAGACGACGCTCGACTGCGAGAAAGCTCGATCTCGCTCCTTGAAATGTATCCGCAAATTGTGGGTTTTGTTCCTTGAAGGGCAAATCGACTATGTATCTTCCATTAGAGTTGCGGTTGTGGGTACGCCGGAAGTGCGTTTCGACCTTTTCATCCTCTTCGTTTACAGTTGTATGTGATGGAACTTCCTATAGTTCCCAAAATCTTTGCAATAGTCCATCTATATTAACCGTAGTCAGCAATGACGTAGATGATGTTTGCAATCCTGGAGTGTTCACCGATGTGATTACCCATCCAAATATGGTGTTAACTGCAATAGGGTGCCCTTGACCATCGCATAACTTCTCTCCGGTGAGAACTAACCAAATGCAATCATTGCCCAGCAAAATGTCGATTGAGGCGTTAGTTCTGAAGTCAGGGTCAGCCATTTGGTATCCATTAAATACCGACAGTGATGAAGCAACAATGTTTTCACGTGCCAATGGTGAGGTGATCTTTCCTAAAATGTGAGCTTTAATATCGATGGAATGACTCGACACACGAGACATCATCTGGAGAGAGCAGAAACCTCTGGTTATTCCTGCCTTGACGTCTGAGATGCCCAATGTGGCAACTCGAAATGGCGAACGTGCAAGCCCCAACGTCTGTACGCACCGTTCCGAAATGAATGACAAGTCTGAGGCGCTATCCAATAAAATACGGCACGTCAGCAAGGCTGCTTGAGAATTTCGGACGTGTACCAATGCAGTAGGTAGAGTGCTTCTTCGTTGGCCATTTGGCTTACTGGCTCTGGTAACATTCATCATTGCTATCGCTGATGCCGCTGGTGATTCCTCAGAAGCCTGGCCAGAGTTGCCTTGGTGCTGCTCTGAGCTATTTTGCTGTGTAGAATGGCCTTCAGAGTGCAGCATAGAATGATGGCGGCGCTTGCAATACTTGCAAAAAGACTTCGAGCCACAAGCGCTTACTCCATGTCCAGTTCTCAAACAATTAAAACACATATGTTTCTCCTTCGCAAAGGTGTAACGTTGCTTGACAGTCAAGCTCTGGAATTGAGGACAAGCCGACAGTATGTGCTCAGTACTATGACATTTCATACAATTACCTGTAATGGCAAGCATGGTGCGTGCTTGCCTTTTTCCTTTTTCATCCCTCGGTTTGCTCGCTACATGATCGATAACTTGACTGAGCTCACGATCGCATCGTGAGACCAAAAACTTGAGCAACTCTTCAATGGTAGGATTTTCAATATCTTGGCTTTTGTCGATCCATTCACGTCGGGTAGCCTCATCAACCTTGTTGATGAGCAAGTATATGAGCTAACAGTCACGGCCCGTTTGTCCAGAAGCGTCTAAAGCCCGAATAACATCACTGGCTCCGCACGTCAGAGCGCGTAGCGATGATGAGTTTTGCCCAACAGCTTTTGGCAAGGCGGTGAATATGTCTATCAGTAAATTCACCAAGTAACGGGGCTTTTCATATCGATCACTCAATGATTTCCATGCACCGTGGTAATTTGCATCCACTACGGGCAAATGTTGGATGAGTATCGCTGCTTCTCCTATGACTCATGACTTCAGATGATGAAACTTTTGGATATTCGTCAAAGTTGCCTTTCCGTGAATGGTACTCTCAAACAGGTCTTTAAAGGCATGCCATTCCTTGTAATCACCACCGAAGGGCTTAATGTTGATTATCGGTAATTCACAATCTCTTGTTGCCGGTGTTGCAACCGACTGTGAGCCTGACGAAGACGAAGATTGCTGTGGCGAGAGCAATCTCTCAACCAATAGTTGCTGCTGCTCCATTTGCCATTGTTGGTGTTCCATTTGACTCTGCATCTGGAGTTGTAGTTGTTGCTGTTGATTTTGCATTTGTTGCAGAATTCCTTGGAAGAGCGTACCATCGTTGCCAGCCGCGCCGATTTCTTCCCACTTGCCAGACGTAGCCAAGGTAGCTCGTAAAGCCTTAAGGCGGGCATTTGCGCTTTCATATTTCTCCTCGTATATCTCGAAGTCTTCGGTAGGGTCCACATAACCCTCTAGTTTGTCGTATTTGGCCAATTCGTCGCCAGACTTCACGAACTCGTTCCACGCATTGGACAAAGTTTCCAATTTGGTGTCAATTGTGAAGACGTCGGCATCCTGTGCAGGATTCTCTGCATATCCATATATGCGGGAAATGGTTGTCTTCAATCTCCCTCTGGCCTTTATGAATATTTTCATTTCCTCCATGATGAAATGCCAAGAAATTTCCACTGCTTGTGTGGACCAAAAATTTCAAGACGCGTGTTTTTCCCAGAGATGTGTTCCCTCACGATCTCGTCGATTATATCGATAACAGATACCGATAGGCGAGTGGCGCCACCGTTTGTCCGCGCTTTTTCCAATAAGCACGCGATTGCCTATTCGATAGTAGGCCAGAACTATCGACTACTAACTTTGAGGTTAACAATTAATTGCAACCACGTTGCAACAAATTATTAAGCAATGAGTAACAAACAAACAATGCCCAACGATCCGGCTCGAAGGACCAAATTATGATGAACAATAAACCACTGTGTTTAATATCTCATAAGAACTTAACTTTATTTTTTCTTCAATGTTACTGAACTGTGTCTGCCACTGCTAGAACACATCTTGAACGTTCGTTTGCTTGCTTATTACTAAATTTTCAATTCTTATGTAACTACGTAGGTCATATAGGGTTATAAAGAGTGACAGAGACAGAGCGTACCAGACTGACGCCAGTATATTCTACAAAACTTAAGAGAAAATACAAAAACAAAAGCATTGTGAGATGTGCAAGATCATTCATGAGTCTTTGCCTTGCTGCGTATAGCAATATAAGTTAAATGACAATTGGTTCTTCAACACCATGAGTGTCCTGGGTTTCATTAAAAGATGGTCAAAAGAATTTGATGACCCCTATACAACTAAAGTTCTTTTTACTTCGCTTGTCCGTCCTATTTTAGAGTATGGATCTTGCATTTGGTCACCTCAATATGAGTCGCACCAGATTAGACTAGAACCCGTTCAAAAGCAGTTCTTGCTATTTGCTCTTCGTGGCTTAAGCTGGGATCGCAATGTCAACTTGCCTTCGTATTCTAGTAGACTTCTCTTGATTAACCTTCCGTCCCTAACTAACCGTAGAATTATGCTTGGTGTCATTTTTATGCACAAGCTCTTAATTGGTGATATCGACTCGCCTGAGTTATTAGCTCGGGTGAATCTGTCGGTACCATGTAGACGGAGTAGACATCCTTTGATACCTTTATCCCTTAGTCGTTGTTCTTCTAACTATGCTATGCATGAACCTTTTAGGGTCCTCTGCTCTGATTACAACCTTCTATTCCCTGTAATCGGCTCAGAGTTTTCTATTAATATGCTTAAAACATCTATCCTATCCCATTTAGTTAATAGATAGCTATAGTATTATTTGTTTGTCTGCCTTTTCTATTGTGTATTTTGTCCACGCGATTCGTGCCGTGAGTTATACGGCTGCACCCCTCGGTCGGGAGGTGGGCAGTTATCTGCTTGGGCTCGCGCGTAACAGGCTTTGTCCTGGTGTCGTAGGTGCCACTTGAACGTACTGCGCATAGTATCGTCAACGTCCGCTATCAGACGTCCGTTTTGAGATATAGAAAACAGGGTGCAGTTTTTTGTCTTCTTTCCTTTGCATTAACATTGCCCCAAAGCCTAACGCGCTCGCATCACAATGCAGCTGTACTTTGTCCTTGTGGTTATATATTGCCAACACCGGCGATTCCACTAATTTATCTTTGAGCAACGAAAAACACTTCAGTTCTTCCTTTCCAAATTTAAACACCCTATCTTTCTTCAATAAGTCATAGAGCGGTTTTGGAATTAGTGAAAAGTTTCTAGTAAAACGACGAAATAGGAAGCCAATCCAAAGAAGCTTTTTACTTTGTGAACATTTGTTGGTATGGGAATGTTCTTAACCGCATCTACGCTTTTGTCATCGGCTCAATGCCCTCTTCCGATATGAGAAATCCCACGTATTTAATGCTTGACTGAAAGACCTCACACTTATCTATACGCAACTCCAGCTTGCTTCTGATTCTCTTTCTAAAAACTTCTTCCAGTACATCCAGGTGCTCTTCGGCAGTTTTACTGGCTACCATGATATCGTGTTGATACATTATTACTTTCCTATCTCTAATCATATCTGAAAAAATTGATGATGAGTTTTTCAGACCCATTGGCATCCTGAGGAACACAAACTGGCCTAACGGAGTGACGTAAGATGTATATTTAACTGAGTTTTCCTCCATGAACACGTGAAAATAGCCATCTTTTAGATCTAATTTAGAAAAAAAAGTTTGTCGCCAAGCTTGTCTAATAAATCATCTATCAGAGGTAGAGTACCCGTCTAACATTTGCAAATCTGTATGGCATGTCTGCAATGACAAGGACTCAAACTCCGACCGCTCTCCAAGTTCATTTTTGCCTTTTTTTCTTTCAAGTGTAACCATTTTCAAGGCATTTAAGTCTAACTTAATATTTCATGCTTTCATAAAATCTCTTCCCAAAATTACTTCATGGCTCATAGACTCATTATCAACGGCTATTAAATGAAAGAATACTTTTAATGAATTTTTGAAAACAAAACACTTGACTTTTCCATATGACAAAAGTGGACTTTTATTTAATCCGTAATATTTTTGATTAAGTGAAATTAAATGAGTCTATGAAGAATGCTGTAATTAAGTAAGGAATAGTTAGTGTTTTAAAATGTATCTTAACATATCTTACGTCGTCGCATCCTTTAGCTAGCTCGTCTTTATTAAGTGGACACTTAGCCACCCAATGATTCAGGGCACCGCATCCGAAGCAGGACCCTGGCACTCTGTCCGGTTTCTTACAGTCCTTGCTCATGTGGCCCTTCGAGTTGCAGTTGTAGCAACGGAAACCTTCTTTGGAACGTCTGCCCGTAGTGGACACCATTGTAGTTTCTCTTGCTGCTCGCTGTACCGGTAACTGAATCCCTGAAAACGCACGGCGTAATTCAGCAATGCACTTGAATCCTTGAATCTGCGCTTGAATGTGGAGTCCCTCCACAGGAATCCATCCAATGGCTTTGTCTACTCGCTCCTCTTCGCTGATGCAGATAGCATCTGACAGCCTGGCCTTCTCATCGATGTAACTGACGAAACTCTCATTGGCGTTCCAAATTTGAGACTCGAATAGGCGCCTGGCATCTGCTTGGGACACAGTTTTCGCGAACGAATCGACAAGCTGCTCACATATGTTGTCCATATACACCGCTTATATTTGCCGTCAAGCGAATTTACTCCTTCAGGGTTAGAACTTAAAGACATCGTATATTCTAACGTTACATTTTAAGGACTCCTAGATACTGGCGCTGGTTTATGTCTTATGCGCAGAAATATTTATTTTATGATTGAGCTAGACACTTAACATGAATTTGCGACAGTAAAGTGTTGACTTTCGGTAGTTTTATATTATATAAATTAATTCGGTACCACAAGCCAATAAGAATCGCGAATTAAGAAGTAAGCATGAAAATTATATTGAGCGCCGAAATACCTGCATATCAGCACCCGAGACGTTTAGCCCTTTATGACCAGGAAATCGCTGATAAACAAATTCAAGAATGGCTAGCAGAGAAAATAATTCAAACCAGAGGGCCGGGGCTAACTTCGACCGCGTCAAAGTTTGTATACCCTTGCAACATTTTTGGTAACTCTTTCCTTACCTATAACCATCAAAGTGGAAAAACGTTTAAGCTAAAAAGGCTAATGTTTCCGAAAGAACGGCCTACAATCTTAGTTTAGGAAATAACGAAGATATTGATCATAGTCACTGTTTTCCACTGAACGTTCCTATGGGATATATGATATAGTTACCCGATCCTTATCAAATTTGGCACAGTCATTAACAGATATATTAAACTAACAAATGTTTAATTTGAAAGCAATAGCGGCAAAAGTAACGAAGTTATTGACAAAAGGCACTGTTTTCGAAAGATCGTTCCTATGGGAGCTATATGTTATAGTCACCCGATCTTGATCAAATTTGGAATAGTCGTTTATATGTGTAATTAACTCACCAATATTAAATTAATGACAAAAGCTCAGAAAATAATAAAGTTATTAGGAAAAGTCAATGTTCGTGACTTTGTCATTTGTATGGGAGCTATATGATATAGTGATCCGATCCGGCTGAATCCGAGATTCAGTATATACAAGCCTACGTGCAAAATTTCAGCTCTGTAGCTCCAACAGTCTAGGAGGAGTTTGCGTTGATCCAGACGGACGGACATGGCTATTTGAACTCGTCTTGTCGTGCTGATCAAGAATATACATACTTTATATGGTCGGAGATGATTCCTTCTATACGTTGCACACTTTTGACCAAAATTAATATTCCCTTTTTGCAAGGGTGTAAAAAAGAAAGAAATGAAGGTGTATTCGTTTGTTCACAAGCTAGCGGTTACTGAGGTCAAGATGTAGATGGACCTTGTCAGTTCTATACCCTCCCAACCATGAATCTTTCTTGTTATTTTAAAGATTCCCAAAAAAAAACTGATCGATATCAACTCAAGTACCCATGTCACTAGGAAAATTAATTATAAATCTTAAGCAATCATATTCAAACTCATTATAATTTCAGATAGAAGCATTTCTTGTTGTACACAATACGCTCCTCATATGGGGGAGCATGGGAGCGACTTGTTCGTTCCGTCAAGACTTTACTCTACGCAATCTGCCCAGCGAGAATATTCACCAGTGAAGGCGTACAAAGCGCACTCTGGGAAGTGGAATTTATCCTAAATTCCAGACCCCTTTCCTTTGTCTCTCTGGACAGCAAAGACGACGAGGCTATCACACCTAACCATCTACTACTAGGATCAGCAAGCGGCTATAAACCAGTCTTCGAAACCACACACACCGTACAGCACGTGTGGCAAGCTGTACAAGAATTCGCCAATCAATTCTGGCGACGATGGGTACGCGAATACGTTCCAGATTTAGCTAGGCGAGGAAAATGGTTTACGAAGAGACCACCAATAGCAGCTGGAGACGTCGTTATAATATTGGACGAGACTCTGCCCCAAAATAGATGGCCAAAAGGTATAGTCGAGCAAACAATCCTGGCCAAAGACAACCAGGTGCGTCGAGTGATCATCAGAACTGCCAACGGGACTCTTCAACGGCACGTGGCTAAAGTAGCTGTATTAGACGTCGGCTGTTTTGGAGCAAAGCAACCCTCTGAAGAGAGCAGCTTTACTGGGGGGGAATGTTGCCGCCGAAATTCGCTAACTGTCCAGCAGACCCGACGCAGCCACAAAATGGGTTAACCCATATCACTCATTCTCTTTCATTTTCATACTTATTCTTAAGCGCCAGCCTACGTGCAGGGAAATTAACCATTGCATCTTGCGCTTTAAGCTTACATGTTAGGTTCTATGCTTGTTTACTAAGCGGCGGACAGAACAGTTTGGTTACAAACGCGAGTAACGGCGATTAATTTATAGCGGCTCTCAAACGGCTCGCATAATAACAACTCGCATACGGCACACACACCATACACACACCCACTTAGCCTACCATTAGCATAAGAAATAGCACGTCAAAAGTGGAGTGTTTTCTTGTGGGCCCGCTAAAACATCGAACCTTAGCGCCAAACTCAACAATTCTATAAATTAAAGGCAATGAATTAATTCTAAAAATTAATTCTACAGATTAATTCTATAATTTAATCTAACAGTGGTAAACCACTAAATGAACCGAAAAAGTTAATTATTTAACTCAACCTCGACGGACGGGTACACGCCAATCATATAGAGGTTAACCTCGATGATTGCATAACCAATCACTAAATTGTGATACATAACCTCAACGGTCAACCGTTTACGACCTACATAGGTCACATAACTAATCAATATCGCTTAAAAGTATAAACTCATTGGTAAACCATGGCAACAAAACACTTATCAAGTGGAATATATCATTGCAAGAAATGCATGCAGGAAGACAATGACCGCATGGTGCAATGCAATCGATGCTGTTCCTGGTATCATTTCGACTGCTTTGGAGTAATAGACGAGAAATCTGAGAACAGCTGGAACTGCGACTGCGTCAACGTGTCATCGGAAGTCATCACAACCATATTGAGCAACGCCCTGCAGAACCTCGGAAATACCACACGAGCAGGCGAACCTCAGGCTACTTCGTCACCAGCAAAACCAACGGGGCCGCTACCAGAACCGGATCGGGACTTTGGACTATGTCCGCCAAAAATATTCCGGACACAGCTAGGACGGCTGTTCATATTTTTACTTCTGCCAAACAAAAAGCGATGGTCACACACTCAGCTGTGCGTGACACGTGGCATTACGCTCACGAGGCACCGCAGCTGCCGTTCCTAACTTCAAACAACACGCGTGCTTCGACACGCGAACAACCGCACCTAAGTGCTACGCCGATGGCGCCCTGGAATTTCACAAATACTCAAAACAGGGCTGCATCGTACTATCCAGAAAGTAAAGTGCGAATGAACGTAGACCTAAACACAGCAATACCAAGCGCGGCACAACTTGCAGCCCGTCAAGCGATACCGAAAGAGCTTCCAACATTTGATGGCAATCCTCAGAACTGGCCTCTATTCTACAGTAGTTTTCAGACAAGTACGGAAATCACTGGGTATACGAATGCAGAAAATCTTATGCGGCTGGAAGCTAGCCTAAAGGAAAAGCACGTGAGTTAGTTCAATCCAAACTCCTTTTACCAGCAATGGTTTCTGAAATCATACAAACATTAAGTATGTGTTTGGGTCGGCCAGAGCATATCTTGCACAACCTACTGGAAAAAACGCGGCAACTACCCGCAATAAAAGATAAGCTTGAACCACTTATCGAATACGCACTGTGTGTACGTAACATCTACTCAACGATGGAAGCATGTGGACTCACAGGTTACATGCAAAACCCAATGCTCGTACAAGAGCTACTAGAGAAACTCCCCACACAATTGAAGCTGCAGTGGGCAATGTTTCCCAAAGACACTAAGGTACCATCAATGGAATCTTTTAGCAAATAGATCTACGACAGAGCTGAAGCAGCAAGCCAGGTAACATCGCCGCTATACCATAAGAAGAGCGGAAGCCTAAATCATCACACAGAGGCACCTAAAGAGCAGGTCAAGGAAATTACGTGCGTCCACGTCCATTGGTCCACGAGATGCAGCCAATACCAGAGGCTGCGAAATCCAGCCGCCCAAACAGGCCAGCTATGGTCACCAACGTGCATACGCCGGAAGGCAAGCACACCCAGCGATCCAGAGAGTCTGGCTCAACATATTTCCGTGTCATTCCAATACAAATCATCAATAAAACGAAAGTCACAAACACTTTTGCATTTCTAGACGAGGGATCGGCACTAACGCTCATCGACAACAAGGTCTTTAAGCAACTCGGCTTAAAAGGCGTTCCAGATCCACTGTGCCTAAAATGGACCAACGATACAACACGCGAAGAAAATGCATCGGAACGTGTCACGCTTACTCAAGCAGTACAAGCCATGAAGGACTACCACTACGTGGATGATTTTATATACAGCGGTGACAACTACGTGGAAGTCGGAAACATCGCAACTTAAGTCACGGATATCCATGCAGCAGGTGGTTTCCACATACGCAATTGGTCTTCGAACTCAAAGGAGGTCCTACGAATACTCAAGAGCGATTCGCTACTACTCGAAGCTGTCGAAATTACCGCAACAGAAAAGGTACTCGGCTTATATTGGATGCCGAACTCCGACGTATTCACAATCATCTGCAAGTTCGCCAGGCTGAAGCGCAACGTTTTAGACAGCGACAAAACACCAACCAAACGCGAGATCCTGCAAGTACTTATGTCAATGTACGACCCACTCGGCTTCATCTCATGCTTTACAATAGAGCTGAAAATCCTACTGCAAGAAGTTTGGAGAAGCGGCATTGGCTGGGATACTGGTTTGCCCGACGCATTGTTACCCAAATGGATACGATGGAAACGGATCCTTACAACAATCGCCGGATTGACCATTCCGAGATGTTATTTCAACAGCAGCGATCAAATCCATGATGTCCAGTTACATACGTTCGTTGACGCTAGCGAATTGGCATACGCAGCAGTCTGCTACCTTCGGATACGCCAGGGGGAAAGAACTTACCTCAGCTTCGTGGCCTCCAAGTCGAAAGTGGCACCGTTGAGTCCACTATCTATACCAAGGATGGAACTGCAGGCCGCAGTTATCGGAGCAAAGCTGAGTAACCGAATCCAACGCAATCCAAGTTTGTCAATTAATTCGAGTTGTTATTGGTCCGACTCAAAGACTGTTCTCAAATGGCTTCGTATGGATCCACGAAAGTTTCAGCAATTCGTCATGCACCGCGTGGGCGAAATACTGGAATTCACAAACGTTAGCCAATGGAACTGGGTTCCAACCAACCTTAACCCTGCAGATCTTGCTACCAAAAAGAAACAACGCCAATAAACATTAAACTTGGCTACACGGTCCAGACTATTTGCTGCAGGATCAACACGAGTGGCCAAAATGCGATGATTTGGGGCCACCAAACAATGCACACTCCTACTGCGGCATGCGCAGTCATCTGAATTCAACCCAGAAATTCGCAACTTAACGAGAGGTAAAGCTTTAAAAACAAATTCTAAACTCATATGTTTAAATATCTTTCTAAATAAAAACCAGCTGCTACGTACCCGAGGCCCGCATTACTCGGCTCATAGTGAACTGGTATCATCAGGAATGCACCACACATCCCATGAGACGTGTATTAACAGGATTCGAGGCATGTTTTACATACCACGCCTACGAGTCTTATACAAAGGCATGCGGAAGTCTTGCCAACACTGTAAAAATGAGAGCGCCATGCCTGTTCCACCACAAATGGCTCCCTTGGACATCGCCAGGCTGGCTGCCTACCAACGTTCCTTCACTTACGTCGGTATCGACTACTTCGGGCCCTTTTGGTTGCTGTAGTACGGCGAAGCGAAAAAAGATGGGGCGTTATTTTCACCTGCCTAACCATACGGGTAGTGCATATAGAACTGGCGTGCTCTTTGGACACTGCATCGTGCATAATGTGCACCCGAAACTTCATCAATCGGCGCGGGACCCCGAGAGAAATTTACAGCGACAATGGCACTAACTTCAAAGCTGCTGAAAAGATTATCTGTGACAAAGCGCAGACAATCAACTTCAACGCCGTGCAACCGGTGTTCGATGACATCAAATGGAAATTTAATCCACCAGCCGCTCCTCATATGGGGGGAGCATGGGAGCGACTTGTTCGTTCCGTCAAGACTGTACTCTACGCAATCTGCCCAGCGAGAATATTCACCAGTGAAGGCCTACAAAGCGCACTCTGGGAAGTGGAATTTATCCTAAATTCCAGACCCCTTTCCTTTGTCTCTCTGGACAGCAAAGACGACGAGGCTATCACACCTAACCATCTACTACTAGGATCAGCAAGCGGCTATAAACCAGTCTTCGAAACCACACACACCGTACAACACATGTGGCAAGCTGTACAAGAATTCGCCAATCAATTCTGGCGACGATGGGTACGCGAATACGTTCCAGATTTAGCTAGGCGAGGAAAATGGTTTACGAAGAGACCACCAATAGCAGCTGGAGACGTCGTTATAATATTGGACGAGACTCTGCCCCAAAATAATGGCCAAAAGGTATAGTCGAGCAAACAATCCTGGCCAAAGACAACCAGGTGCGTCGAGTGATCATCAGAACTGCCAACGGGACTCTTCAACGGCACGTGGCTAAAGTAGCTTTACTGGGGGGGAATGTTGCCGCCGAAATTCGCTAACTGTCCAGCAGACCTGACGCAGCCACCAATGGGTTAACCCATATCACTCATTCTCTTTCATTTTCATACTTATTCTTAAGCGCCAGCCTACGTGCTGGGAAATTAACCATTGCATCTTGCGCTTTAAGTTTACATGTTAGGTTCTATGCTTGTTACTAAGCGCGGACAGAACAGTTTGGTTACAACCGCGAGTAAGCGCGATTAATTTATAGCGGCTCTCAAACGGCTCGCATAATAACGACTCGCATACGGCACACACACCATACACACACCCACTTAGCCTACCATTAACATAAGAAATACACGTGGAAGAAATAAATGAAGTATCAGCCACCAAGCTGATACCATACTTCGATGATGATATTAAAAGTCTACCGGGTTTCGTTGGAGTGCTTCGCGTGCTTGACACCATAAAAGAACCGCACGAAGCAGTAGCCATCGAAATCATAAAATCAAAATTAAAAGGTCAAGCGGCTAATACCCTAAGCTCAGAAAAAACGATTGATGAAGTAATACGAAGACTATCAACAACCTTCAAGGGTAAATCAGTAGATCAGCAAAAATTAAAAATCTGCAGAGAAACCCCAATAACTGCGTTTCATACACAAGGGAGATTACTGAGTTGACCGACGCCCTTAAAGGCGCATATATTTCGGATGGTCTTCCAAGCGAAGAAGCAATAAAATACACTACCAAAGTGGCAGTAAATGCTATGGTAGGTCATACCAAAAGTCAATGAGTCCAATTATTAATGGAATCAGGACACTTTCAATCAGCTAAAGAAGCAATCACTAGATTTACCACTCTTTCAGTAGAGTCGGGATCCACAGAAAGCTTCCAAAATAATACCATCTTTTATGCCCAAAGAAACCATGGTAATTATAATAACAAATATAATTATCGCGGTAGAGGCAATGGTCGTGGTTATTATAATAACTATAATAATAACAACAACGGCCAAAATTCCCAGCAAAACAGAAGTAATAATAACAGAGGAAACAACAGAGGTTACAACAGGAATAATAGAGGTAGGTAGAATGCTTCGGAAAACTCCCAAGCACCTTTAGATACTCAGCAGTAAAGAGTATCAGAGATTCACGCCATCAGTTTAAATCAAAAAAAATATCAACGCTCTCGAGGAAGACGGACGTGTTTTTTTTAGCTCCCGCGTTTTAACTGATTTTATAATTTTTTTTTTATTTTGTGTTATCGGCATCGCGATCGAAAATTATAATTATAATATTAAATCTAACTTGCACCATATCACTCGTTTGCGTTTTTGTGTGTTTGTGTTAATAATTTTTAACAACCTTAATTCTGTTAAAACCTTTGTTGGTTTTTTTTCTTTTCATTCTCTCTTTCCCACCTTTTTTTCTTTCTTGTAAATCACAAGCAACGCTCATTTGTTGTTGTCTTGAAATTTCTGTGAGTTCTTGTTGCAGTGTTTTTGGTTTTGTGATTTCTAGCTCCCGCGCTCGCGCTCGCGCTCTTTAATTTTTTTTTCTCTCGTTTTCGTCTCACTTGTCGCCGTTATTTGCGCTCATACTGCAGTCTGTTGTGTGTCTGTAATTTAGACTCTATAGTGCTCTCTTTATCTTTTAACCCTGGGGCACCCCCAACATCTCGCTTTCTTATTATTTCTGGACCTCAGAGTGAGTTATATATTTTAATACCAATACATATCTCATTTTTATTTGTTTGGTTACTAATTCATCTAGTTAACTCATAATGCTTGTCTGTTCGGTTAAAAATTGTTTGCAGCCCGCCCCGCCCCTGAATAGTTTTATTTACTGTTGGTTGTGTAAAACTACAGTACATGTTAAGTGCGCCAGCTTTACATGCAGGGTAAAGGATCTTTTCAAAAATCAAAAAAAGGGTCTCAAATGGGGATGTGAGTCATGCCGTATCGTGGAAGATGAAATGGAACTTTTCATGCGGCAAACAAAGGATAACCTGATGAGTCTGTCCGCCAGTTTTCTTAAACTATCGCAAGAGTTTAAAGCTGTCTAGTCTCAGTTTAGTAGTTTAACGCTACTGACTGAGTCTCGAAAGCGTAAGAAGGCAGGAGAACAGACTTCTGATTTGTCCTTGTGTTTGCCGGTCTCCACATCTATATCGGTTCCGACCCCTTCTCAACCAATGCAAACTCCAATTCCGTAGACGATGTCTGTAGTGTCCGTTTTGTCTGGGCAAGAATCTACACCCATGGATTTTGCCGATAGGGATTCTAGTGATAGTAGTGCCGGAATGCCACTTGTTGCAACTGATGCTACAATTAATGCGGTAGCTGATGCAATACCTGCAATGCCGAAACCATTGGTGGGAGTGCCACCTAAAAAACACATTTTTGTTCCGAGACTTCTCCCTGATGCTACATCGGATGATGTCATGGCCCACATTCGGGCTAAACTGAATGTCTCCAATATATCAATAGAAAAGTTCAAATTTTCATATTCTAGAGTAATTTCATCTTTTAAAATCAGTGTTCCAATTGAGTTCTTTGACTGTATATGCTTCTGGCCGAAAAGCTTAATTGTGAAGGAGTTTACATCCAGAAAAAGAAGACACGGGGCCAAACAAGGATTCCTTCACCATCTATTCCTCTTTCTTCCTCATCTATTCCCACTCCTTCCTTATCTATTCCTTCTTCTACTCTATCACTTCCTTCTCTGACGGCTATCAGAATGTCAGAGGCCTTAATACTAAACTTACTAAACTCTTTGTAGATAGTCTGTCTTTTGATTTTGACCTAATTGTCGTTACTGAGACTTGGTTAAAACCTGACATTTTTGACGCCACAGTTTTACCCTCTAATTTCAATATTTTTAGACGTGATCGTACTGATCGTAGGGGTGGTGGAGTTCTTATTGCTGTAGATTCCGCCCTATCATCGGGTCTGATAACAATACCTGTATCAAGTACTATCGAATTTATATGCGTTAAGGTATCTTTTACTCGTTTTTCCATTTTTGTTACCTGTTCTTACATTCCGCCCCAATCGGAATGGCCAACCTTTTTACTACACCTAGATTCTATTAAATTTATAGTTGAACTACTTTCTGACAGAGACTTATTAATTGTCCTAGGGACTTTAACCTGCCCCAATCGGAATGGCCAACCTATTTACTACACTTAGATTCTATTAAATTTATAGTTGAACTACTTTCTGACAGAGACTTATTAATTGTCCTAGGGGACTTTAACCTGCCCACTATGACTTGGTCAACAGTTAATGGTAGCAAAACGTTGCTGCCCTCTGGGTGTCATGATTTTATTGATGGTCTGCTTGAGCTTTCGTTGGCCCAGCTGAATTCGATTTCTAATAAATCTGACAGATTTCTGGATCTGATTTTTACTTCTGATCCTAGCTTTTGTGAAGTATCTAGAACTAGTCCAATGGTGTTACCAGAGGATAGTTATCATCCAACTTTAGAGTTATCTATTGAGTTTCCCAGCCGCGAGCCCATCTCCGAGTGTGATCCTACGGTAAGCACCCAATGTTTTCGGAAGACTGACTTTGTCGCACTAAACAATGCCTTTCTTAATACCGATTGGACTAATTTATACACTTGTACGGAATTCCGCCATTTCTTTATTTTATACCACTGTTGACTCGATCTTTAATGACTGTGTACCCCTAGTGTCTCCTGTGGTGACGCAAAAATCACCATGGTTTACGCGGGGGCTGTCAAAACTGAAGAATCTTAAGTCTAGGTATTACAAAAAATATAAAGTCACGGGTCTATCATCGGATCTGTCTCGTTACTTGGTTGCTAAATCGAATTTTATTGTTTCTAATTCTAAATGCTATAATAATTACTTACAACGTTGCAAGTTGCAATTCTCCGAAAATCCTAATGAGTTCTATAGTTTCGTTAACTCAAAGCGAAATTCTATCTCCCTTCCATCGTTTGCAGTTTTTAATAATGATTCGGCCTCTTCTGATCAATCTATTTCTAATTTCTTTGCTAACTTCTTCTCGACTACGTACATATCTACTAAGTACAACTCTAGCCAGATATATCCATATCCTATAACGAAATCCAACTGTATTCTTAATCCTATTATAACGCAAAGTTCGGTAGCTAAGGAACTAATGACGATTAAGCCGGTATACTCACCGGGCCCAGACGGTATTCCCGCTTGTGTCCTGAGGTTCTGTGCGGAGTCGTTGTGCTCGCCTTTACTTAAGCTTTTTGAGTTGTCCGTTACACTTTCCGAGTTTCCAACTATATGGAAGGATTCGTTCATTTTACTTCTTCACAAATGTGGCAATAAATCCGACGTCACTAATTACAGAGGAATTTCTAAATTGTCAGCGATACCTAAACTGTTTGAGAAAATTATGACGTCTCAAATACAGCATTTATGTAAATCTATTTTTCGCCATACCAGCATGGGTTTGTCAAGAATAGGTCTACCACAACTAACCTTTTACAGTTTACATCTTTTGTAATCCAAGGTTTTAAGAAACAAAAGCAAACTGATGTTATATATACGGATTTCAGTAAGGCTTTCGATTCGGTAAACCATGCCTTACTATTAGATAAGCTGAATTTAGTTGGCTTTCCGGATGCTCAGCTTGCTTGGATTTCACAATATCTAAGCAATAGGAGGCAGAGGGTTCTTTTTAGGTCCTCTCTTTCTAAGATCATTTGTGTTGAATCGGGAGTCCCACAGGGCAGTCACCTTGGCCCATTATTATTTACCATTTTTATTAATGATCTCCCCACCGTTCTTTTAAATTCCAGAGTTCTTATGTATGCCGATGATGTAAAAATCTCTAATCGCATCGTAGACTCTCTCTCATGTCATACCTTGCAAGCTGACCTGAATGCTTTTCAGGGTGGTGTAGGACTAACTTGTTATCTCTAAACTGTTCTAAGTGCAAAGTTATGTCTTTTTATAGAGGTTCTCCCCAATTAACGAGTTACTTTTTAAATAATTTCCCGTTAGAAAAAATTAATAATACTTCCTTGGTTGTATAAGATTTGGGGATCTTAATCGACCACAAACTTAGTTTTAATCAGCATATATCGACTACTGTTGTAGGGCTAAGAGTGTTCTTGGCTTTATAAAGCGCTGGTCGAAGGAGTTCAAGGATCCTTATATTACCTAAATACTTTTTACTTCTTTAGTCCGCCCCATATTAGAATATGGATCTTGTGTTTGGTCTCCTCAATATGAGTTTTATCAAAACAAATTAGAATCTGTACAAAAACAGTTTTTACTCTTTGCCCTTCGTGATTTGCGCTGGGATCCAACTGTACAACTTCCATCTTATTCTAGTCGACTTCAGTTAATTAACCTTCCTTCTTTAACTAATCGTAGAACAATGCTTGGTGTAACTTTTCTTTACAAACTTTTGAATGGTGAGATTGACTCTTGCGAGCTGTTGAGCCAAATTAACATTTCTGTTCCATCTAGAAGGACCCGCAATTTCACACCGCTTATACTTCCCACTTGCACAACTAACTATTCTCTGCATGAACCTTTTCGTATACTATGTAGTGACTACAACAGACTTTGGCACGTTATCGGTTCCGAAACATCGCTTCCGGGTATAAAAACTGCGATCTTGTCATTCCTCGCTCGTAATTAGTTGTAATCATCTTTATTTAAACCTATCCTGTTTTCTTTTATATGTAACCTATTATCTCATTACATTTAATATTTTCTATTTCTTTAGTTTAATTTATGTTTATATATGTAATACGCCTATGCCCTTAGGTCGGAGTGGGTAGAGGTTGTAACATTAACTTTACTTAGGGTCATTCGTAACAGGCCCGGGCCTGGTGTCATATGGGCCACTTGTTCGTACTGAGCGTTGTACAACTACGTCTATATTAAAAATAAAAAAAAATAAAAAAAAAAAAAAAAAATACGTTTGTCACCTTTACTAATGTGGCAACGGGAAAAAAGTTAGTATTCTTAATAGACACAGGAAAAATTCCTATAATTTTCAAAGTATTCAAACCAATAAAATCATAAATATACAGGGAATTAGTCAAGAAGTAACTAAATCCATAGGGTTTACTTCTGTTAAAATCCAATCTTCAAAATATATAATCCCACACGACTTTCACATCGTTAATATCCAATTCGCTATTCCATGTGATGGAATACTAGGAATCGATTTCATAAGGAAATACATTAGACCAAACAACCTAAAATATCCGATATATGTACCAATATCGTACAGTTCTGGTAATAATTCAATAGTTTTGCCAGCAAGATCCCAAGTTGTCCTAAAAATTTAAATAAGTTCACAAGAAGACATTGTTTTGATCCCAAATCAGGAAATTCAGCATGGTATTTATTTAGCAAATACCATAACTAACCCCCAAACGCAGTCATACGATTGCTAAACACTACAAATAAAGATCAAATAGTAAACATATCAAGTTTGAAATATGAACCACTTTCCGGCTACGAAATAATCGAAGCATACCCAAAAAAGAGTACAACTGAACAAGAGTTAGCTGCAATTCACTCGGCAATCACGCACTTCAGACCATACATTTATGGTAGGCATTTTACTGTCAAAACAGATCACAGAGCACTAACTTATTTGTTTTCAATGGCACACCCAAGTTCCAAGCTAACCAGAATGCGACTTGAATTAGAGGAATATAATTTTACGGTAGAATATCTAAAGGGAAAAGATAATTTCGTAGCCGACGCGCTATCGACAATAACTATACAGGACTTACAAAATATACCAACCAGTCACAAAATTCTGAGAGTCACTAACAGAAATCAAAGTAAACAGTCAAATTCCTGCGCAGAAAAAGAAAAAGAAAATAATATAAAAGAGTTGCAAAAGCAATCTTTTAATGCTTCTAAGCCCAATGTGTATGACGTCATTGTAAACGACGAAGTACAAAAATTAGTGACCTTGCGAATAACTGATTCTTTAAACACATTCAAACATGGCAAGAAAGTTATAGCAAGAATTGACATTTGCGATATGTCTACCAATGGAATTCTCGACTTAGGTCAATTTTTTCAAAGGCTCGAAAAGAAGCCGATATACTCAACATAAGTCAAGTCAAAGTGGCACCGAGCGAAAAGATCTTTGAAACTATCTCAATAGAATCTTATAAAAATATGGGCAATAAGATGTTACAATTATTAAGTTTAGCGCTACTCAAGCCGGTGACCTTATTATCAAATAACGATAAAGAAAAAGAAGCACTACTGTTTACGTTCCACGATAACCCCATACAAGGAGGTCATACTGGAATATTAAGAACTATGGCCAAAATAAAAAGGCATTACTATTGGAGGAATATGACACGAGATATATCTCAATATATAAAACCAGAGGGCCGGGGCTAACTTCGACCGCGTCAAAGTTTGTATACCCTTGCAACCTTTATGGTAACTCTTTCCTTACCTATAGCCATCAAAGTGGAAAAACGTTCAAGCTAATGTTTGCGAAAACAATCTTAGCATAGGAAAAAACGAAGATATTGATCAAAGTCACTGTTTTCCACTGATCGTTCCTATGGGAGCTATATGATATAGTAACCCGCACTTTATGAAATTCGGCACAGTCATTAACAGATATATTAAACTAACAAATGTTTAATTTGAAAGCAATCGCGTCAAATATAGCGAAGTTATTGACAAAAGTCACTGTTTTCGAAAGATCGTTTCTATGGGAGCTGTATGATATAGTCACCCTATCTTGATCAAATTGGCATAGTCGTTTATATGTGTAATTAACTCACCAATATTAAATTTCATGACAATAGCTCAGAAAATAACAAAGTTATTAGGAAAAGTCACTGTTCGTGACTTGTCATTGTATGGGAGCTATATGATATAGTGATCCGATCCGGCTAAATCCAAGATATACAACGCCTGCAGTATATACAAGCCTACGTGCAAAATTTCGTTGATCCAGACGGACGGACAGAATGACGGACGGACGGGCGGACGGACGGACATGGATATTTGAACTCGTTTTGTCGTGCTGATCAAGAATATATATACTTATATGGTCGGAGATGCTTCCTTCTATGCGTTGCACACTATATATATATATAATATATTTCTCAGTTTAGCATAACTTTTAATGACTGTGCCAATTTGATTAAGATCGGGCGACTATAGCATATAGCTTCCATAGGAACAATCGGTGGTGAACAATGACTTTGATCAATATCTTCGTATTTCCTAAGCCGTTCTTTCCAAGTATTAGAACTTTTACACAAAAAACTTGCAAGGGTATACAAACTTTGACGCGTCAAAGTTAGCCCCGGCCCTCTGTTTTTTTTCTTTTTAATCTAATTATTTTTAAATTACATCAACAAATCAGAGTATCAATTGACTACCATCCCCATAGTTCGCAAAAACTTGGTTGAAAGTCGCCGAATTGATACCGCTTAATACACTAGGCACTTACCCCATAGTTTATTCACTGAAAGGCCTTCCATTGATGCACTGTGGGAGGTGTTTTATATGATGATTTCTCCATCGCGCTTTATACCCACCATTAAACTTCGTTTCACTCACTTGCTTTTACATTTACTCTATTTTACGTTACTCTCGACTTGAATTATTTAGTATAACCTTAACGAGACTTTAATTGATTCAATATTGACTTATTTACATTCTCTTTTTTCGTTAATTTGATTGGGACTTGAAATTTAAAAATAAGATCAGAAGGAAAAATATCTGCACTTAAAGATTTCGTTCAAAACGATGTTAATTTAAAAAAAATTGTAGGAGCTTTCGAGGTGGTCACATGAAATGCGCTAAATCGGGCGACAGCAAGCAGTATCCAAAATTTGGCTAAAAGACAAGCTTGTCTGGGTCAGCAGCGGCAGAAGGTTAGGTAGGCCACTGCCTTTAAAACCTTGCCGGTTCACCGAAGTTGTCCTAATTTCCCTTTCGGGAATGATACACTTTGGCCGCACCGTAAGCCTTCACTTAGAAACGTTGTGGCACTGCCGGTGGTTAGTTGGCGGTGTCTTTTCAATGTCCCAATGCCAATTCCAGAAGGCAACGACGACCAGAAATTCGGCTGCACGTACTCCGGCACCAGAAATGGTATTTGAAAACTCGCCGGTTTTCCAGAAAATAATCCTTGCAACAAAAGCTATCATCAATATGGCCAGAAAATGTAAGGTTCCAATCTAGGATATAGAGTAAGATGCAGATGGCGCGGCGTAAAAATTCTAATTAACCTACATACCTGCTATAATTTATAACCAAAGATTGGGCTACAGCTTTTTTTCCACACCTTTTCTCATCAGTTTAAAATGAAATGAAGCCTAGCAAAAAAAAAATTAAGCGCGTTGCCACCTCAAGAAAAACGATAGATCATTATTGCATATCCCATATTATGCGTTTATCGATTGATCGATACCAATATTTTTATTTATTGATTGATCGCTATTGGCAAAGTGGCGCGACAAGTTTAAAATTTGAAAGTTTAAACTAGCGCACGCTACATACCCTTTTGCTATTATACTGCTGCTCATTGTAGTTCTGGCTTTGCTCCTGATGTATTTCCCCATCCTTTCTAAATGTATCCAAATTCTTGATCATTCACTATTTCTAACTGCTCTAGTCTTCTCTTAACTCGTCACCGACTTTGCCTTTTTGCTCTACTCCAAAGAACATTTGCTCGGTAACTGCTTAATGCTCCTATGAAGTGTGTTATTAAACAATATTCAAAATTCTCAACTATCAAATCCCAATATAAACCCTTTTCTGGTTCGGATAATTAGCAAGCATAGTCCCAGGGTACGATTCACCCTCTCAATTTGGCCATTAGCTGAGGGGACCCTGTGGCAATCTTAATATGCTTAACGTTATTCTGAGTTACAAACATCTCGAACTGTGATGACGTGAGAGCTAGCACCGCTTCTTAGTATTCGTCGTCTTTGTTGGATATAGTCTGACGAATTTCTTAAAACCATCAATAATAAAAAACAAGTGCTTTTTGCTTCTGCTTGATGCTATAGGACCACAATGATCAATGTGAATTAGTTCAAAGGGTCGATTCCCTTTAGGAATACTGTGCAATATTCCTTCCTCTTTTCCCGACTTTGGCGAATACGCAACACACTTTAAGCAATTGCTAATGTGTTTCACAACTTTCTCCTTTATGTTAGAAACCAATATGCTTCGAAATGGCATCCATTACTTTATCTCTGCCGATATGACCTAGTTCGTTATGATACTTGAAAAGGATTGACTCTTCCATTTCACTCGGTACACAAAACAACAACCTTTCGTCATTGGTTTTCCTGTTTCCGTTCTATTCAAATAACTATCCTCAGCAAATTCCAACTTCTTTCACTTCCCGTAACTTTTCGTCCCTGTTCTGGCATATAACAAGATTGTCTTCAAAACTATTCGTATCTACAACAAGTAGTTCGTACATCTACTAAGCGCATCTACATGTTGCATCTGTTTGCCTGCCCTGTGCACTACTTCATAATCAAAATTCTGTAGCTCAAGAGCCCATCTCACAATTCTTGGGTTTAAGTTAATTCGGTTGAGAGTGAGAGTCAACGAATTACAATCTGTAATTACTTAAAAATATCTTCCCTGTAAATACACTCTGAACCTGCGGACTGCATATACTATTGCCAAAGTCTCTAATTCGAAACTTGGTACATTGATTCTACATCAAAAAAAACTTTCACTCGTTGCAGAGGACGGACGTTTTTTTTGCGCTATCAATTTTATTTTTTCTCGCGATTAAATACTTTACATACATAACTCTTAAATATCGGTTTAATAATAATAATTCAACATCCGAATTTTATTTTCATTTCGCGAATTCTTGCTGTCGCTTTTGTTTAAATTTAAATAAAATCAAAACTTACAACAATACTTGCATTAACGGTGTTGTTGTTTTGTTTATCTCTTTGCTTTTGGTCTTTACCGTTGACTAACTCTCGCGCTCTTGCGTACAAATTGTTGTTGCATGTGTTCAACTTGACGCGCTCTCCCTTTCCCGCTCTTTCCTATTCTTGATTGATTGCGCTCTCGTCTTTGCCTACCCGCGACCTGTGATACGTGTTTTTGTTTTTGTGTTTTCATTTCTTTTTATTCTTTAGGCTTACTCTGCACATTAACCCTTGTGTCAGAACTGGTCAGTATATTCTTATACACAGATTTTTACCTTTAGAATTTTTATTTTTATTTTTCGTATTCCTTTGTAATTAAATTAAACTTTTGATAAAATGGTTGTCGCTCAAAAAATAATTGCATAGTTCCACTAAGCGTGACTCCCATGATATATCTTTGTTGGTTGTGTGACAATGCGGTTCACGTTAGTTGCAGTACACAGCGAATCAAGGAGTCTATTGCTAAAGGGGTGGCTTAAAATATGGATGTGGTGCTTGCCGGGAGTCGAGAATGAGATGCGCTCTTCATGAGCGGACTAGAGATAGTTTTGACACTTAAGGGCAGTTTTAATAAACTCCAAGCGGAGTTACTACGGTGGAGATTCAGTTCAGAAGTTTATCGCTTATGCATGAGTCTCCGAAACGTAAAACGACCAGTCCCTTGGGGTGTTTCTGTATCCGTAGATCCGCCAGCGTCTCTTATCGTCCCCGACCGGTCTCATGCACCGTCCACTCCTAAGTACAGTAATTGATTTGCTTAAGAGCCCGGGTGAATGCATTAGTATGAATACCGGTATCACCTGGGAATGATCTCTTAAAAACATGCCTATTGTAGTGCCGATGTGTCTGGGCAATTACCCATTCCAATGGAAATTGTCGATAGTTCTAAAAGTATCGAGGGCCCCGTAAACAATGACTGCTGCAGTGGGCGACTTGTCCAACGTTACTGCTGCGGCTGACGCTTCGGGACCGCGCCTCTCGTTGGCATACCACCAAAAAAACATATATTTGTTCTAGGCTAGACCCTGTTGCACATCGATGATGTAATAGCCTATATTAGGAAGAAAGTTAACGTCTCGAATATTGCGGTGGAGAAGTTAAATTTTCTTATTCTCGGGACATTTCGTCCTTAAAATAGTGTTTCTGCCTAATCTTCGACACTCTATGTCGAGAAAATTTGGCCTAAACATATAATAGTTAAGGAATATGCTGTAAAAAAGAAAAATCGGCAAACGATTCGCTTGCCAACAACAACAACTAATACATCCTGCCACATCAGCATCTGCTGGTGTTCAAAAAACTAGCTTCGTCCCTAACCTGGGTACCAGAACGTAGAGGACTGAAATCTAAACTTCCAATCTCTAGTAATAGTCTTTCTTTGAGCATAACATCTAGCTTTCACAGAGACGTGGCTAAAACTGATATGCTGATGCATCGGTTTTTCCACAAACTTTTCTATTTCAGACGTGACCGGATTTCTCGCCTAGGTGTGGCGTTCTGATAGCGTTGATGCTGCTTATCATCTGAAATGATTCAATTTTCTAGTACCCAGGAGATTGGAGTTTGTCGGTGTTAAAGTAAATTTTAAATCTTTTAATGCTTTCATTACTTTTTC
>NW_025814588.1:0-35572 GCF_018902025.1 Drosophila willistoni | reverse complement strand
GGATCCACAGAAAGCTTCAAAATAATACCATCTTTTATGCCAAAAGAAACCATGGTAATTATAATAAAATATATAATTATCGCGGTAGAGGCAATGGTCGTGGTTATTATAATAACTATAATAATAACAATAACGGCAAAATTCCCAGCAAACACAGAAGTAATAATAACAGAGGAAACAACAGAGGTTACAACAGGAATAATAGAGGTAGGTAGAACGCTCTCGAGGAAGACGGAAGTGTTTTTTTTAGCTCCCGCGTTTAACTGATATTTATAATTTTTTTTTTATTTGTGTTATTATGGCATCGCGATCGAAAATTATAATTATAATATTAAATCTAACTTGCACACGTGTTTTTTTTAGCTCCCGCCATCGAAAATTATAATTCATCTAACTTGCACCATATCACTCGTTTGCGTTTTTGTGTGTTTGTGTTAATAATTTTTAACAACCTTAATTCTGTTAAAACCTTTGTTGGTTTTTTTTCTTTTCTTTCTCTCTTTCCCACCTTTTTTTCTTTCTTGTAAATCACAAGCAACGCTCATTTGTTGTTGTCTTGAAATTTCTGTGAGTTCTTGTTGCAGTGTTTTTGTTTTTGTGATTTCTAGCTCCCGCGCTCGCGCTCGCTTTAACTTTTTTTTTCTCTCGTTTTCGTTTCACTTGTCGCCGTTATTTGCGCTCATACTGCAGTCTGTTGTGTGTCTGTAATTTAGACTCTATAGTGCTCTCTTTATCTTTTAACCCTTGTGCACCCCCAATATCTCGCTTTCTTATTATTTCTGGACCTCAGAGTGAGTTATATATTTTAATACCAATACATATCTCATTTTTATTTGTTTGGTTACTAATTCATCTAATTAACTCATAATGCCTGTCTGTTCGGTTAAAAATTGTTTGCAGCCCGCCCCACCCCTGAATAGTTTTATTTACTGTTGGTTGTGTAAAACTACAGTACATGTTAAGTGCGCCGGCTTTACATGCAGGGTAAAGGATCTTTTAGATCAAAAAAAGGGTCTCAAATGGGGATGTGAGTCATGCCGTATCGTGGAAGATGAAATGGAACTTTTCATGCGGCAAACAAAGGATAACCTGATGAGTCTGTCCGCCAGTTTTCTTAAACTCTCGCAAGAGTTTAAAGCTGTCGAGTCTCAGTTTAGTAGTTTAACGCTACTGACTGAGTCTCGAAAGCGTAAGAAGGCAGGAGAACAGACTTCTGATTTGTCCTTGTGTTTGCCGGTCTCCACATCTATATCGGTTCCGACCCCTTCTCAACCAATGCAAACTCCAATTCCGCAGACGATGTCTGTAGTGTCCGTTTTGTCTGGGCAAGAATCTACACCCATGGATTTTGCCGATAGGGATTCTAGTGATAGTAGTGCCGGAATGCCACTTGTTGCAACTGATGCTACAATTAATGCGGTAGCTGATGCAATACCTGCAATGCCGAAACCATTGGTGGGAGTGCCACCTAAAAAACACATTTTTGTTTCGAGACTTCTCCCTGATGCTACATCGGATGATGTCATGGCCCACATTCGGGCTAAACTGAATGTCTCCAATATATCAATAGAAAAGTTCAAATTTTCATATTCTAGAGAAATTTCATCTTTTAAAATCAGTGTTCCAATTGAGTTCTTTGACTGTATCTGCTAGCTTCTGGCCGAAAAGCTTAATTGTGAAGGAGTTACATCCAGAAAAAGAAGACACGGGGCCAAACAGGATTCCTTCACCATCTATTCCTCTTTCTTCCTCATCTATTCCCACTCCTTCCTTATCTATTCCTTCTTCTACTCTATCACTTCCTTCTCTGACGGCTATCAGAATGTCAGAGGCCTTAATACTAAACTTACTAAACTCTTTGTAGATAGTCTGTCTTTTGATTTTGAACCTAATTGTCGTTACTGAGACTTGGTTAAAACCTGACATTTTGACGCCACAAGTTTACCCTCTAATTCAATATTTTTAGACGTGATCGTACTGATCGTAGGGGTGTGGAGTTCTTATTGCTGTAGATTCCGCCCTATCATCGGGTCTTGATAACAATACCTGTATCAAGTACTATCGAATTTATATGCGTTAAGGTATCTTTTACTCGTTTTTCCATTTTGTTACCTGTTCTTACATTCCGCCCCAATCGGAATGGCCAACCTTTTTACTACACCTAGATTCTATTAAATTTATAGTTGAACTACTTTCTGACAGAGACTTATTAATTGTCCTAGGGGACTTTAACCTGCCCCAATCGGAATGGCCAACCCTATTTACTACACTTAGATTCTATTAAATTTATAGTTGAACTACTTTCTGACAGAGACTTATTAATTGTCCTAGGGGACTTTAACCTGCCCACTATGACTTGGTCAACAGTTAATGGTAGCAAAACGTTGCTGCCTCTGGGTGTCATGATTTTATTGATGGTCTGCTTGAGCTTTCGTTGGCCCAGCTGAATTCGATTTCTAATAAATCTGACAGATTTTCTGGATCTGATTTTACTTCGATCCTAGCTTTTGTGAAGTATCTAGAACTAGTCCAATGGTGTTACCAGAGGATAGTTATCATCCAACTTTAGAGTTATCTATTGAGTTTCCAGCCGCGAGCCCATCTCCGAGTGTGATCCTACGGTAAGCACCAATGTTTCGGAAGACTGACTTTGTCGCACTAAACAATGCCTTTCTTAATACCGATTGGACTAATTTATACACTTGTACGGAATTCCCGCCATTTCTTTATTTTATACCACTGTTGACTCGATCTTTAATGACTGTGTACCCCTAGTGTCTCCTGTGGTGACGCAAAATCACCATGGTTTTACGCGGGGGCTGTCAAAACTGAAGAATCTTAAGTCTAGGTATTACAAAAAATATAAAGTCACGGGTCTATCATCGGATCTGTCTCGTTACTTGGTTGCTAAATCGAATTTTATTGTTTCTAATTCTAAATGCTATAATAATTACTTACAACGTTGCAAGTTGCAATTCTCCGAAAATCCTAATGAGTTCTATAGTTTCGTTAACTCAAAGCGAAATTCTATCTCCCTTCCATCGTTTGCAGTTTTTAATAATGATTCGGCCTCTTCTGATCAATCTATTTCTAATTTCTTTGCTAACTTCTTCTCGACTACGTACATATCTACTAAGTACAACTCTAGCCAGATATATCCATATCCTATAACGAAATCCAACTGTATTCTTAATCCTATTATAACGCAAAGTTCGGTAGCTAAGGAACTAATGACGATTAAGCCGGTATACTCACCGGGCCCAGACGGTATTCCCGGCTTGGTTCCTGAGGTTCTGTGCGGAGTCGTTGTGCTCGCCTTTACTTAAGCTTTTTGAGTTGTCCGTTACACTTTCCGAGTTTCCAACTATATGGAAGGATTCGTTCATTTTACTTCTTCACAAATGTGGCAATAAATCCGACGTCACTAATTACAGAGGAATTTCTAAATTGTCAGCGATACCTAAACTGTTTGAGAAAATTATGACGTCTCAAATACAGC
Organism: Drosophila willistoni; assembly: GCF_018902025.1. NCBI lineage: Eukaryota > Metazoa > Arthropoda > Insecta > Diptera > Drosophilidae > Drosophila > Drosophila willistoni. Next base: position 32,073 of record NW_025814588.1, on the reverse strand, counting down.
ATTTATGTAAATCTATTTTTTCGCCATACCAGCATGGGTTGTCAAGAATAGGTCTACCACAACTAACCTTTTACAGTTTACATCTTTTGTAATCCAAGGTTTTAAGAAACAAAAGCAAACTGATGTTATATATACGGATTTCAGTAAGGCTTTCGATTCGGTAAACCATGCCTTACTATTAGATAAGCTGAATTTAGTTGGCTTTCCGGATGCTCAGCTTGCTTGGATTCACAATATCTAAGCAATAGGAGGCAGAGGGTTCTTTTTAGGTCCTCTCTTCTAAGATCATTTGTGTTGAATCGGGAGTCCCACAGGCAGTCACCTGGCCCATTATTATTTACCATTTTTATTAATGATCTCCCCACCGTTCTTTTAAATTCCAGAGTTCTTATGTATGCCGATGATGTAAAAATCTCTAATCGCATCGTAGACTCTCTCTCATGTCATACCTTGCAAGCTGACCTGAATGCTTTCAGGGGTGGTGTAGGACTAACTTGTTATCTCTAAACTGTTCTAAGTGCAAAGTTATGTCTTTTTATAGAGGTTCTCCCCAATTAACGAGTTACTTTTTAAATAATTTCCCGTTAGAAAAAATTAATAATACTTCCTTGGTTGTATAAGATTTGGGGATCTTAATCGACCACAAACTTAGTTTTAATCAGCATATATCGACTACTGTTGGTAGGGCTAAGAGTGTTCTTGGCTTTATAAAGCGCTGGTCGAAGGAGTTCAAGGATCCTTATATTACCTAAATACTTTTACTTCTTTAGTCCGCCCCATATTAGAATATGGATCTTGTGTTTGGTCTCCTCAATATGAGTTTTATCAAAACAAATTAGAATCTGTACAAAAACAGTTTTTACTCTTTGCCCTTCGTGATTTGCGCTGGGATCCAACTGTACAACTTCCATCTTATTCTAGTCGACTTCAGTAATTAACCTTCCTTCTTAACTAATCGTAGAACAATGCTTGGTGTAACTTTCTTTACAAACTTTTGAATGGTGAGATTGACTCTTGCGAGCTGTTGAGCCAAATTAACATTTCTGTTCCATCTAGAAGGACCCGCAATTTCACACCGCTTATACTTCCCACTTGCACAACTAACTATTCTCTGCATGAACCTTTTCGTATACTATGTAGTGACTACAACAGACTTTGGCACGTTATCGGTTCCGAAAACATCGCTTCCGGGTATAAAAACTGCGATCTTGTCATTCTCGCTCGTAATTAGTTTGTAATCATCTTTATTTAAACCTATCCTGTTTTCTTTTTATATGTAACCTATTATCTCATTACATTTAATATTTTCTATTTCTTTAGTTTAATTTATGTTTATATATGTAATACGCCTATGCCCTTAGGTCGGAGTGGGTAGAGTTGTAACATTAACTTTACTTAGGGTCATTCGTAACAGGCCCGGGCCTGGTGTCATATGGGCCACTTGTTCGTACTGAGCGTTGTACAACTACGTCTATATTAAAAATAAAAAAAATAAAAAAAAAAAAAAAATACGTTTGTCACCTTTACTATGTGGCAACGGGGAAAAAAGTTAGTATTCTTAATAGACACAGGAGAAAATTCCTATAATTTCAAAGTATTCAAACCAATAAAATCATAAATATACAGGGAATTAGTCAAGAAGTAACTAAATCCATAGGGTTTACTTCTGTTAAAATCCAATCTTCAAAATATATAATCCCACACGACTTTCACATCGTTAATATCCAATTCGCTATTCCATGTGATGGAATACTAGGAATCGATTTCATAAGGAAATACATTAGACAAACAACCTAAAATATCCGATATATGTACCAATATCGTACAGTTCTGGTAATAATTCAATAGTTTTGCCAGCAAGATCCCAAGTTGTCCTAAAAATTTAAATAAGTTCACAAGAAGACATTGTTTTGATCCCAAATCAGGAAATTCAGCATGGTATTTATTTAGCAAATACCATAACTAACCCCCAAAACGCAGTCATACGATTGCTAAACACTACAAATAAAGATCAAATAGTAAACATATCAAGTTTGAAATATGAACCACTTTCCGGCTACGAAATAATCGAAGCATACCCAAAAAAGAGTACAACTGAACAAGAGTTAGCTGCAATTCACTCGGCAATCACGCACTTCAGACCATACATTTATGGTAGGCATTTTACTGTCAAAACAGATCACAGAGCACTAACTTATTTGTTTTCAATGGCACACCCAAGTTCCAAGCTAACCAGAATGCGACTTGAATTAGAGGAATATAATTTTACGGTAGAATATCTAAAGGGAAAGATAATTTCGTAGCCGACGCGCTATCGACAATAACTATACAACTTACAAAATATACCAACCAGTCACAAAATTCTGAGAGTCACTAACAGAAATCAAAGTAAACAGTCAAATTCCTGCGCAGAAAAAGAAAAAGAAAATAATATAAAAGAGTTGCAAAGCAATCTTTTAATGCTTCTAAGCCCAATGTGTATGACGTCATTGTAAACGACGAAGTACAAAAATTAGTGACCTTGCGAATACTGATTCTTTAAACACATTCAAACATGGCAAGAAAGTTATAGCAAGAATTGACATTTGCGATATGTCTACCAATGGAATTCTCGACTTAGGTCAATTTTTTCAAAGGCTCGAAAAAGAAGCCGATATACTCAACATAAGTCAAGTCAAAGTGGCACCGGAGCGAAAAGATCTTTGAAACTATCTCAATAGAATCTATAAAAATATGGGCAATAAGATGTTACAATTATTAAGTTTAGCGCTACTCAAGCCGGTGACCTTATTATCAAATAACGATAAAGAAAAAGAAGCACTACTGTTTACGTTCCACGATAACCCCATACAAGGAGGTCATACTGGAATATTAAGAACTATGGCCAAAATAAAAAGGCATTACTATTGGAGGAATATGACACGAGATATATCTCAATATATAAAACCAGAGGGCCGGGGCTAACTTCGACCGCGTCAAAGTTTGTATACCCTTGCAACCTTTATGGTAACTCTTTCCTTACCTATAGCCATCAAAGTGGAAAAACGTTCAAGCTAATGTTGCGAAAACAATCTTAGCATAGGAAAAAACGAAGATATTGATCAAAGTCACTGTTTTCCACTGATCGTTCCTATGGGAGCTATATGATATAGTAACCCGCACTTTATGAAATTCGGCACAGTCATTAACAGATATATTAAACTAACAAATGTTTAATTGAAAGCAATCGCGTCAAATATAGCGAAGTTATTGACAAAAGTCACTGTTTTCGAAAGATCGTTTCTATGGGAGCTGTATGATATAGTCACCCTATCTTGATCAAATTGGCATAGTCGTTATATGTGTAATTAACTCACCAATATTAAATTTCATGACAATAGCTCAGAAAATAACAAAGTTATTAGGAAAAGTCACTGTTCGTGACTTTGTCATTTGTATGGGAGCTATATGATATAGTGATCCGATCCGGCTAAATCCAAGATATACAACGCCTGCAGTATATACAAGCCTACGTGCAAAATTTCGTTGATCCAGACGGACGGACAGAATGACGGACGGACGGGCGGACGGACGGACATGGATATTTGAACTCGTTTTGTCGTGCTGATCAAGAATATATATACTTTATATGGTCGGAGATGCTTCCTTCTATGCGTTGCACACTATATATATATATAATATATTTCTCAGTTAGCATAACTTTTAATGACTGTGCCAATTTGATTAAGATCGGGCGACTATAGCATATAGCTTCCATAGGAACAATCGGTGGTGAACAATGACTTTGATCAATATCTTCGTTATTTCCTAAGCCGTTCTTTCCAAGTATTAGAACTTTTACACAAAAAACTTGCAAGGGTATACAAACTTTGACGCTGTCAAAGTTAGCCCCGGCCCTCTGTTTTTTTTCTTTTTTAATCTAATTATTTTTTAAATTACATCAACAAATCAGAGTATCAATTGACTACCATCCCCCATAGTTCGCAAAAACTTGGTTGAAAGTCGCCGAATTGATACCGCTTAATACACTAGGCACTTACCCCATAGTTTATTCACTGAAAGGCCTTCCATTGATGCACTGTGGGAGGGTGTTTTATATGATGATTTCTCCATCGCGCTTTATACCCACCATTAAACTTCGTTTCACTCACTTTGCTTTTACATTTACTCTATTTTACGTTACTCTCGACTTGAATTATTTAGTATAACCTTAACGAGACTTTAATTGATTCAATATTTGACTTATTTACATTCTCTTTTTTTTCGTTTAATTTGATTGGGACTTGAAATTTAAAAATAAGATCAGAAAGGAAAAATATCTGCACTTAAAGATTTCGTTCAAAACGATGTTAATTTAAAAAAATTGTAGGAGCTTTCGAGGTGGTCACATGAAATGCGCTAAATCGGGCGACAGCAAGCAGTATCCAAAATTTGGCTAAAAGACAAGCTTTGTCTGGGTCAGCAGCGGCAGAAGGTTAGGTAGGCCACTGCCTTTAAAACCTTGCCGGTTCACCGAAGGTTGTCCTAATTTCCCTTTCGGGAAATGATACACTTTGGCCGCACCGTAAGCCTTCACTTAGAAACGTTGTGGCACTGCCGGTGGTTAGTTGGCGGTGTCTTTTCAATGTCCCAATGCCAATTCCAGAAGGCAACGACGACCAGAAATTCGGCTGCACGTACTCCGGCACCAGAAATGGGTATTTGAAAACTCGCCGGTTTTCCAGAAAATAATCCTTGCAACAAAAGCTATCATCAATATGGCCAGAAAATGTAAGGTTTCCAATCTAGGATATAGAGTAAGATGCAGATGGCGCGGCGTAAAAATTCTAATTAACCTACATACCTGCTATAATTTATAACCAAAGATTTGGCTACAGCTTTTTTTCCACACCTTTTCTCATCAGTTTTAAAATGAAATGAAGCCTAGCAAAAAAAAATTAAGCGCGTTGCCACCTCAAGAAAAACGATAGATCATTTATTGCATATCCCCATATTATGCGTTTATCGATTGATCGATACCAATATTTTTTATTTATTGATTGATCGCTATTGGCAAAGTGGCGCGACAAGTTTAAAAATTTGAAAGTTTAAACTAGCGCACGCTACATACCCTTTTGCTATTATACTGCTGCTCATTGTAGTTCTGGCTTTGCTCCTGATGTATTTCCCCATCCTTTCTAAATGTATCCAAATTTCTTGGATCATTCACTATTTCTAACTGCTCTAGTCCTTCTCTTAACTCGTCACCGACTTTGCCTTTTTGCTCTACTCCAAAGAACATTTTGCTCGGTAACTGCTTAATGCTCCTATGAAGTGTGTTATTTAAACAATATTCAAAATTCTCAACTATCAAATCCCAATATAAACCCTTTTCTGGTTCGGATAATTTAGCAAGCATAGGTCCCAGGGTACGATTCACCCTCTCAATTTGGCCATTAGCTTGAGGGGACCCTGTGGCAATCTTAATATGCTTAACGTTATTCTGAGTTACAAACATCTCGAACTGTGATGACGTGAGAGCTAGCACCGCTTCTTTAGTATTCGTCGTCTTTGTTGGATATAGTCTGACGAATTTCTTAAAACCATCAATAATAAAAAACAAGTGCTTTTTGCTTCTGCTTGATGCTATAGGACCACAATGATCAATGTGAATTAGTTCAAAGGGTCGATTCCCTTTAGGAATACTGTGCAATATTCCTTCCTCTTTTCCCGACTTTGGCGAATACGCAACACACTTTAAGCAATTGCTAATGTGTTTCACAACTTTCTCCTTTATGTTAGGAAACCAATACGCTTTCGAAATCGCATCCATTACTTTATCTCTGCCGATATGACCTAGTTCGTTATGATACTTGAAAAGGATTGACTCTTCCATTTCACTCGGTACACAAAACAACAACCTTTCGTCATTGGTTTTCCTGTTTCCGTTTCTTATTTCAAATAACTTATCCTCAGCAAATTCCAACTTTCTTTTCACTTCCCGTAACTTTTCGTCCCTGTTCTGGCATATAACAAGATTGTCTTCAAAACTATTCGTATCTACAACAAGTATGTTCGTACATCTACTAAGCGCATCTACATGTTGCATCTGTTTGCCTGCCCTGTGCACTACTTCATAATCAAAATTCTGTAGCTCAAGAGCCCATCTCACAATTCTTGGGTTTAAGTTAATTCGGTTGAGAGTGAGAGTCAACGAATTACAATCTGTAATTACTTAAAAATATCTTCCCTGTAAATACACTCTGAACCTGCGGACTGCATATACTATTGCCAAAGTCTCTAATTCGAAACTGTGGTACATTGATTCTACATCAAAAAAAACTTTCACTCGTTGCAGAGGACGGACGTTTTTTTTTGCGCTAATCAATTTTGTTTTTTCTCGCGATTAAATACTTTTACATAACTCTTAAATTATCGGTTTAATTAATAATAATTTCAACATCCGAATTTTATTTTCATTTCGCGAATTCTTGCTGTCGTTTTGTTTAAATTTAAATAAAATCAAAACTTACAACAATACTTCCATTAGCGGTGTTGTTGTTTTGTTTATCTCTTTTGCTTTTGTGTCTTTACCGTTTTAACTAACTCTCGCGCTCTTGCGTACAAATTGTTGTTGCATGTGTTCAATTTGACGCGCTCTCCCGCTCTTTCCTGTTCTTGATTGAATTGCGCTCTCGTCTTTTGCCTACCCGCGACTCTGTGATACGTGTTTTTGTTTTTGTGTTTTCATTTCTTTTTATTCTTTAGTTGTGAAGGCTTACTCTGCACATTAACCCTTGTGTCAGAACTGGTCAGTATATTCTTATACACAGATTTTTTACCTTTGGAATTTCTATTTTTTATTTTTTGTATTTCATTTTGTAATTAAATTAAACTTTTTGATAAAATGGTTGTCTGCTCAAAAAATAATTGCATAGTTGCCACTAATGCGTTTGACTCCCATGATTATATTCTTTGTTGGTTGTGTGACAATGCGGTTCACGTTAAGTGTGCAGGTTACACAGGCAGAATCAAGGAGTCTATTGCTAAAGGTGGTGGCTTAAAATATTGATGTGATGCTTGCCGGAAGGTCGAGAATGAGATGCGATCTTTCATGAGGCGGACTAGAGATAGTTTTGACACTTTAAGGGCAGGTTTTAATAAACTCCAAGAGGAGTTTACTGCAGTGGAGACTCAGTTCAGAAGTTTATCGCTTATGAATGAGTTCCGAAACGTAAAAGGACCAGTCCTTGGGGTGTTTCTGTATCTGTAGATCCGCCAGCGTCTCTTATCGTCCCCGACCGGTCTCATGCACCGTCCACTCCTAATGTACAGCAATTGATATCGTTAAGAGCCCGGTTGTAAATGCTATTTGTAATGAATTACCGGTATCACCTGGGAATGATCTCTTAAAAACGATGCCTATTGTAGTGTCCGATGTGTCTGGGCAATTACCCATTCCAATGGAAATTGCCGATAGTTCTAAAAGTATCGAGGGCACCGTGAACAAGTTGACTGCTGCAGTGGGTGACTTGTCCAACGTTACTGCTGCGGCTGACGCTTCGGGACCGCGGCCTCTTGTTGGCATACCACCAAAGAAACATATATTTGTTTCTAGGCTTAGACCCTGTTGTCACATCTGATGATGTAATAGCCTATATTCGGAAGAAAGTTAACGTCTCGAATATTGCGGTGGAGAAGTTTAAATTTTCTTATTCTCGGGACATTTCGTCCTTTAAAATTAGTGTTTCTGCCAATATCTGCGACACTATATGTCGAGAAGATTTTTGGCCTAAACATATGATAGTTAAGGAATATACTGTAAAAAAGAAAAATCGGCAACCGATTCGCTTGCCTACAACAACAACTAATACTATTCCTGCCACATCAGCATCTGCTGGTTTGTCTAAAAACTAGCTTCGTCCCTTAACCTGGGTTACCAGAACGTTAGAGACTGAAATCTAAACTTCCTAATCTCTATGTAGATAGTCTTTCTTTTGAGCATAACATTCTAGCTTTCACAGAGACGTGGCTAAAACCTGATATTGCTGATGCATCGGTTTTTTCCACAAACTTTTCTATTTTCAGACCGGATTTCTCGCATAGGTGGTGGAGTTCTGATAGCTGTTGATGCTGCTTTATCATCTGAAATGATTCAATTTTCTAGTACCCAGGAGATTGTGTTTGTCGGTGTTAAAGTAAATTTTAAATCTTTTAATGCCTTCATTACTTGTTCCTATATTCCACCATTGTCAGACATGGTGGTATATTTAAATCATTTAGAGAAAATTCAGTTTGTCTCCTCTTTAGTTTCGAGTCAAGACATGCTCATAGTTGTAGGTGATTTTAATTTACCCGCTTTAGCATGGTCACTAACAGATGAATCTACCACGTTGCTGCCCTCTTTGTCACATGACTTTATTGATGGCCTTCTAGGCTTATCTTTATCCCAAGTCAATCCTGTCTTAAATTCTAATGGAAAATCGTTAGATCTTATTTTTGTATTGGATTCTTCTTATTGTGAGGTTTCTAGGATCGAACCATTTGTTCTTCCAGAAGACAAATTTCAAACTACATTAAATTTAAAAATTGATTTGACCTTGGTTTGACCATTACTTGGTTCAAATGAGTTACCTCTAACTAGGTGCTTTCGTAAGACTGACTTTGCCAGCCTTAATGAAAACATTGCTACTACCGATTGGTTTATCTGTACAATTGTAGTGATATGAACTCTGCTGTTCGTTTTTTCTATGATACTCTGAATTCACTCTTTGATATTTGTGTGCCTCTTGGTAGGCTGGAGCGGCTTAACAAACCTCCCTGGTTGTCTCGCGAGCTATCCAATTTGAAAAATGTGAAGACACGATATTATAAGAAGTTTCAAAAAACACGTCGTTCATCAGATTATGCTCTGTATACAGTCGCTCGCTCAAAATTCATGATGCTTAATACACAATGCTATAAGAATTATCTTCAGCGGTGTAAGCTTCAGTTTTCTTCTGACCCATCTTTTTTGTCTTTTCAAAATAAAAAAGCGAGCACTGATCAGGCAATTGCCGATATGTTTGCGAGTTTTTTCAAAACAACTTATTCCTCAACGGAATATCAAGCAAGTCCGTATCCTTATTATTTAAAAAAGGCTAAGTGCATTTTCAATCCAGTGATTGATGCAAGTTCTATTCTTAGCGAACTTAAATTAGTTAAACCCGTTTATTCTGGGGGCCAGATGGTCTTCCTGGATGTGTACTCAGGTTCTGTACAAACGCATTATGTAAACCCATTTTAAAATTTTTCTATTGTCTGTAGAATCTTGCTCTTTTCCATCTATTTGGAAGGAGTCGTATATTATTCCTCTGCATAAAAATGGCAAAAAGTCCGAAGCCTCTAACTATAGGGGTATCTCAAAATTGTCCGCTATTCCGAAAGCTTTTGAGAAAATTATAACTTCTCAATTGCAACATTTTTGCAGCTCTATTATTTCGCCATCCCAACATGGGTTTGTGAAACGTAGATCTACAACCACTAACCTTTTAAAATTTACATCAATAATTATCAAGGGGTTCAAAAATGGTAAACAAACTGATGTCTTATACACTGACTTCAGCAAAGCCTTTGATTCCGTTAATCATACCCTATTACTTTCTAACCTGAATGACATTGGGTTTCCACCTCTTTTTCTTTCTTAGGCTCGAGAATATTATATAACAGAAGGTACTTTTTAAGTCTTCTCTTTCCAATTCCATTCGTATGGCATCTGGAGTACCTCAAGGTAGTCATCTTGGCCCTCTGCTCTTCACACTATTTATTAACGATCTTCCATCAGTCATTGTTCATTCGCGTGTGCTTATGTATGCTGACGATGTCAAGCTTTGTCTTACATATAAAGATACAGATTCATTTAGTCGGCTAGAAGCTGATCTTAAAAACTTTCAATCCTTTTGCCAGTTTAATCTACTAAACCTTAACACTACCAAATGTAAGGTAATGACTTTTTTTCGTAACTCTCCTCAACTGGTCACTTATTTTCTAAACAACAGCCCTTTAGAACGTCTAAATAATATGAATGATTTGGGCGTACTTATGGACCATAAGTTAAATAAGTTAAACACCCATATTTCCACCACGGTCGCAAAGGCCATGAGTGTCCTGGGTTTCATTAAAAGATGGTCAAAAGAATTTGATGACCCCTATACAACTAAAGTTCTTTTTACTTCGCTTGTCCGTCCTATTTTAGAGTATGGATCTTGCATTTGGTCACCTCAATATGAGTCGCACTCTAAACTAGAATCCGTTCAAAAGCAGTTCTTGCTATTTGCTCTTCGTGGCTTAAGCTGGGATCGCAATGTCAATTTGCCTTCGTATTCTAGTAGACTTCTCTTGATTAACCTTCCGTCCCTAACTAACCGTAGAATTATGCTTGGTGTCATTTTTATGCACAAGCTCCTAATTGGTGATATCGACTCGCCTGAGTTATTAGCTCAGGTGAATCTGTCGGTACCATGTAGACGGAGTAGACATCCTTTGATACCTTTATCCCTTAGTCGTTGTTCTTCTAGCTATGCTATGCATGAACCTTTTAGGGTCCTCTGCTCTGATTACAATCTTCTATCCCCTGTAATCGGCTCAGAGTTTCCTATTAATATGCTTAAAACATCTATCCTATCCCATTTAGTTAATAGATAGCTATAGTATTATTTGTTTGTCTGTCTTTTCTATTGTGTATTTTGTCCACGCGATTCGTGCCGTGCGTTATACGGCTGCACCCCTCGGTCGGTCGGGTGGGAGGTGGGCAGTTATCTGCTTGGGCTCGCGCGTAACAGGCTTTGTCTTGGTGTCGTAGGGGCCACTTGAACGTACTGCGCATAGTATCGTCAACGTCCGCTATAAAACCAATAAAGAGGTTTCGACAAAACGCTTTATGTCCGTCACATATGTCCAACAACTGTCGGAAAGATTGGCAAACTCGGATTGCTATGACACAGAACAAATACAGATAGCACATAAACCCAACAACACGTTACAGAGTATTTTCAACAGGACAAAAAGCAAGATTGATACAATGGACAAGAGTAATGTAGTATATAAAATACCGTGCAACGGGATTAATGAAGAAAACTGTGATAAAATGTATATAGGGACAACCAAATCGAGGCTAAAAACTATAATATCACAACATAGATCTGACTATAAACTTCGTCAACACTCCAATATACAAAAAACGGCACTTAAGGCCCTCTGTGCCGCCAGTGAACATTCCCCAAATTTTGACGAAGTAAACATAATAGACCAAGAACAACATTACAGCAAACGTTACACTCTGGAGATGCTGCACATAATAAATACACCGACAAATAAAAGACTTAATTATAAGGTAGATATAGACAATATTAGGGACAAGTCAGTGTGTAGCTCCACGTCACAGTGTGCAGAGGTGTAAAAATAAGTAGGTGTTTCTTGTTGTAAAATTATGTTATGTTAATCACAATTAAATGTTTTTATAGTTGCCCTGAAGACGACCACCGATGAGTGGTCGAAATATATCGGAAAGAAATAACAAACTATTATTGTTTTGTTTTATTCACCCAAAAAATTTGACCTCGAGCCGGCAAAACATACATCTAACAATAAAAGGTCGCAAAAAATCAACAATTATTTTAAATTATTTATATTTCAATTTAAATTAAATCGAATCTATCTTCAATCTATTTTTATATTTTGCCAGAAAAAACAAGTAGCAGCAATCGCCTCAGTTTTCGCATCAATTGAGAGATTTTGAAATTCATTTGAAATTTATTAAAAAAAAAAAATAGAACAAAATGAAATGGCCCTCTTGACATTGGCCACCCTCCGTCTATCCGTACGAATCCGCCTCATGCCTCACTAATCTTTCACGTAGATTTCATAACGTTTTCTTGATGAAAATAATGAACAAGCAAAATATATAAGTATTTATTTATTGTATATGCGGTTTCCATTATGTTTTGAACAATAGAGAGTAAAAGAGAAACCCACAGGGAGAGACAGAGAGAGAGAGAGAGAGAGACGCAGACAAAGCAGAGAATCAATTTAATTTTACAATATCCACTTTATACCTGAGACCAGCGACGTGACCAATTTAGCCAAGTTACAAATATTTTGTTATTTATTTTGTAATAAAATCAATTTTCTCTATGGCTAAGGAATAGTGGTGGCAGGGTGAGGGGTAAATACCGATGGCAGTAGCCGGAAAAAAAGGACAGTCAAGGACACTGAACGCAACAGATGTGTCCTTTACGGTATTAGGCATTTTAGAATAATTAAGTAATAATTTGATTTCGTTTTTATGGAACAGGAACACTGCTTAGACAGGCAGAGTACATGTGCAGAAGTGATTTACGAGGTGGGACACCAAAAACTGTTGCCTACTTTTTAGCGATGATTGGTGTTTATTTGAGTTGAATGACCTCCAATTATTGACATTTTTTACACCACTTACTTTTCTTTCTTCCTTTTGTAAGATAAAGTTTGTTTTTCTTCTGGCTTAATTTAATTTCATTTTAACTTCTTGGCTTCCTTTATTGAACTCATTTCTTAAAAAGTGGCAAGCACATATTGGAAAACAAACAAATTTCAACCACTTTAAATTAAATCACAGTTTGCATTTAGTTTTTCTTTTCACAATAGTTCTTATTTGGAACTTTAATAAAAGTTTCAAATTGTTGAAAATACCATATGTTTCTGTTTGCAGCCCTGTATTTATCCCTGGTTATATCGATTGTACTAAGCTTGTAGGTTATCGATATAAGATGCTTTGTAACTCTGTATATTTTGGCTTCTTCTTCCTTTTCCGCCCTTGAAAGTGTACGGACACTTAATAAAGATAAACTTATAATTTAACGCAATCCACTCGATCCTCAACAGGTTATGGGCCCAGATACACGCGAGTGTGGGCAGGAGGATTTGTGTTAAAAGTTTAAGCAGATATTTCGCGGCTGGCGAAAAGTAATTGTGCGGAAAGACACACGGCATAAGGCGCGTGGTAAAATATGAGTTCTTTTTACCAAATAGAAAAGTTGGAGGAGGGGAATTATGATTCCTGGTCCGTTCAAATGCGCAGCGTGTTGATCCATGCGGAATTATGGAACTCCATAGGCATGACGAGGCCTACGGAAGCGAATGCAGTTGCTGAGTGGGATGCACAGAATCAAAAAGCGTTGGCGACGATAACGCTGAGTGTAAGACCGTCTCAGTTGGTTTACCTCAAGAATTGTGCTACAGCAAAGGAAGCATGGGATAAGCTCAAAGAAACGTACGAGCCAAGCGGACCCGTCCGGAGGGTGTCGCTATATAAAAAGTTGCTTGGGTTGCAGCTGAAAGAGGACAAGATGAGCGACTATCTCAATATGTTCTTCTCTACAAAGGACAAACTTGCTGAAGTGAATATTAAGCTAGAAGACGAACTAGCGGTGATCATATTACTTTCGAGTTTGCCAAAGGAATACGAAAACTTCGTTATTGCGATGGAGACTCGTGATAGTCTTCCTTCTTTGGACAGTCTAAGGATTAAGTTGCTGGAAGAAGGAGATCGCAGGAGTAACGAGAGAATGTCAAACCCAGAAGAGCAACGGGCATACCAGGCAAATGTGCGAAAAAATCCAATTCGTAAGAAGAGGTCTCTGGTGGATATAGAGTGCTACAGTTGTGGGCAACGAGGTCACTATAAGAGGGACTGCCCAAAGTTTCAAGAAAAGCCAAAGGAAAATCGGCAATCACAACATCGATCGTACACTATTCTAGCTGCGGCACAGGCAGGAAATCTAGATGCTTCGAGCTGGTGTGTGGATTCGGGAGCAACGGCTCATTTATGTGGCAGGCGCAGTATGTTTGCGAATTATGTTGCACATGAGGAAGATGTTGTATTGGCCAACAACCACGTCATAAAAGCAGTTGGCAGAGGTGACGTGCTTGTACAAACAGGATTTTGTGAGCTGAAATTGGAGAATGTTTTGCACTTACCAGGGTTGGAGACGAATTTTATGTCGGTTGATCGAGCAGTCGATAGGCGATGCACTGTGACTTTCGACAAAAATTCAGCGACGGTTCGCCAAGACGACGAGATGGTGCTAATAGCAGAGAGGCAAGGAAAGCTCTTTGTGTTTAAGGAGACAAGCAATCGATGCTTTGGAGCGAAACAAATAAGTGCAGAAGATTGGCACTACAGGTATGGTCATTTGAGTTATTCAAGTCTGATGAATATTGTAAAACGCAGGATGGTGACTGGCATGGAAAATGTGGATTTTTCCGAGAAGATGCCATGTGTGACTTGTATGGGAAGCAAGATTCGTACTCAACCTTTCCCGTCAGCATCTGAACATAGAGCTCAGCATCTTTTGGAATTGGTACATACCGATGTATGTGGACCTTTTAAGCAACGTTCTCTAGGCGGTTCTTCATATTTTTTGACATTCATAGACGACATGTCGAGACGAATATTTGCTTATTGTCTAAAATCGAAGGATGAAGTATTCGAGAAATTCGTGGAATTTAAAGAGATGGCTGAAAGACAGACTGGCCAAAAATTGAAAGCAATAAGAAGTGACAACGGCCAAGAATTCATCAACAGGCGTTTTGATGGGTACTTAAAGGATCATGGAATTGTGCGTCAGTTGACGGTTCCATATAGCCCTCAACAGAATGGAGTGGCTGAACGAGCAAACCGGACGCTAGGAATTTGTTAGCGCTGAAGATTTCGAAGATGAGAGTTCAGGGCAGAGCGACGATGAATCTTGCCAAGCGGAAGAACAAGAACCAGAACAAGAGATACGACAGGAAGGACAGATCGGTCCTGGAAGGCCACGTTTGATTCGCACCGGTAAGCCAGGACGTCCCAAGAAAATATACAATCGTGTAAACAAGTTACATGTAAAGGAACTGGATTTGCCACAGACATTTGATGATGCGATGTAAGCAATCTTCATCCTGGAAGACTGCTATGGATAAGGAATATGAGGCTCTGTTGGCAAATAAGACATGGACACTGGCAGATTTACCCAAGGGACAAAAAGCGATTGGTTCAAAGTGGGTATATACTATCAAAAGGAGTGGCGATGGAAGCGTGGAGCGGTATAAGTCTCGGTTGGTGGCTAAAGGGTGCTCACAGATATACGGCGTCGATTATACCGAAACCTTCTCACCAGTGTGTCGTTACGAAACGATACGGCTAGTTTTGGCTATAGCAGCGGAGCTGAAACTATATCTGCACCAAATGGATGTGTGCACAGCCTATCTTAACAGTGACCTAAACGAAGTCGTCTATATGAGGCAGCCTCAGGGATATGTGGATAAGACAAATTCACAACAGGTGTTGAGGCTGAATAAAGCTATATATGGATTGAAACAAGCAGGAAGGAAGTGGAATGCCAAGTTGAATGGAGCTCTATGTGATCTTGGATTCACTTCTTCCAAGAACGAGCCGTGCCTTTATCAACAGGATATAAAAGGTAGACTTTGTTTGGTACTACTTAATATATGTAGATGATTTACTTATAGCTTGCCAAAAGATGGATGACATGATCGCAATCAAGGCAAAGATTGCGATGAAATTCGAATGCGTCGATAAGGGTCCGTTACGAGAGTTTTTGGGCATGCAAGTAGACCGGAATGATGATACAGGCAGTATCATGATGAATCAGGCTCAGTACATAAAAGGCATGCTTCAAAGACATAGTATGGAAGTGTGTCGAGCAGTTGCTACTCCATTGGATGCTGGTTTCCAAGTGGCGTGCAGTGACGAGAAATGTGTCATACAGGATGTGACAATGTATCAGTCAGCAATCGGAGAGTTGATGTGGCTTGCATTAACATCAAGACCTGATATCTACCATTCAGTTATCAAATTGGCGCAAAGGAATAAGGAACCTCACAGTGAACATGTCGCAGCAGTTAAGCATGTTATGAGGTATTTGGCGGCAACGAAGGATCTTAAGTTGCACTACCGATCGTGTGGAGATGCTCTTACGGGAGCTGACGCAGATTGGGGCGGTGATGTGAGCAACCGCAAATCGTACACAGGGTACGTGTTTTTCTTGGCAGGTGGCCCTATATCCCGAAAGTCAGAAAAACAATGCAGTGTGGCGTTGAGCAGCACAGTGGCCGAATACAGGGCTATGTCTTCAGCGGTGAAAGAGGCTTTGCATTTGAGGCGATTGTTGATCGAGATTGGATGTGGAGACGCTGGGACATCTACGAAAATGTTTGGAGACAATTTGAGTGCTCAATCTCTGGCCAAGAATCCTGTGTTTCATGCTCGATCGAAACACATTGACATCAGACATCATTTCGTTCGAGAAGTTGTTACAAGAGGCGAGATTGCTCTGGACTATATATCAACTAAGGACATGGTAGCTGATATATTAACGAAAAATTTGTCTAAGCAAAAGCATAATCATTGTGTCAAGTTATTGAATTTAAACTAAGAAAGTAATTGTAATTGGCACACAGAATCATATTGAGGAAGGGTGTTGAAAATACCATATGTTTCTGTTTGCAGCCCTGTATATATCCCTGGTTATATCGATTGTACTAAGCTTGTAGGTTATCGATATAAGATGCTTTGTAACTCTGTATATTTTGGCTTCTTCTTCCTTTTCCGCCCTTGAAAGTGTACGGACACTTAATAAAGATAAACTTATAATTTAACGCAATCCACTCGATCCTCAACACAAATACACATGATTAAATTATTTTTAAGTGAGCTGCTTTCACTACACTGATAAATAAATCAATTATTAATACACTCGCTGTATGAGTAATACTATACACAACTTTTTTATGCTGCCTAACATTCACCTTTTAACCTAATAAACTAAACAGTATGATACGAAAACCATTCAAACATGAATTTAGTTTGTTAAGGGCGAAGCTCTTACACTAATTTTTCATAGCGCCTAAGGGTATGCACAAAAAGGTGGTGAAGGATATGAAGAGTAGCCACCGGAATAGCCATTACCAAAACCACCAAGCACAGGTGGCAAGTAACTGTTCGATAAATGTGAGACATCAGCTCCACAAAGGACCAGAGAACTCAAAGCGATGGCAAATACAGTTAGGCAGTGCTGAAAGATGTATGATTAACTTAGTTGATTTGTTTTCAGAATGAAATATTCCATCATCAAGCTATATTCTTCTCTCAACCTACTTATTCTTCTTTCTATAGCGCTTAAATTTAAATGAAAGCCATTACTCATTCGATTTCATATATAAGTTTAATCAGTCCTACTTATCCAATTAGGTCTGTTGTCGTTTCCAAAACGTTTTTAATTTTTACCAAATCGTATGGACTTAGATTTGTGATTGAATTGAAAACTATAAATATATAATCAATTGTGTAAACTAGAGAGTAGAGACTTTTTAAACTATTTTTTATTAATTTTCAAATTAAGTGCACATGCGGTCTAATTGACTATATTCGAGAGAGTGTGCCCGTACCCCGCCTTAGTGTATTATACCCTTTTAGTGTGCCCAAATTCAGTTATCGGTGAAATTCACTGAGACGAAGAGCGGGCTTATTTAAAATATTCTTAATGTTTACATTCGGTCAATCCTGACATTTGATCGACCTCGATCGTACAATATAACAAACAACATACAACATACAATATACATATACAAATACTGCTTATCAAATACATATTACAAACAGAAACTCACAGTTTTATCACACGCATGCATCCACGGCTTGAGTCGGGCTGATTCTAAGATACCTTTGTACAGAAATTGAGTAAGTTGACAATCGTCAATATCAGTGACTTCGTAACGGTCATTTGGAAGAACTCGATTTATCTTATATAGACCACGGAACGTACGAACTTTTTGCACGACCCGGGAGTGACATCAACATTGCGAATGGCAATAAAATCATTGACTCTATAGGATAAAGGTGCCTTATGCCTTAGGCGTACCGCTTTTCATTGCGCTCCTGCGATAATTGAATTTCGCACTTGCCTCTTGCCTAGTGGCCTCAAGGTTACAGAAGTTTTCTGAACTAAATTTTTCGTCAACATACTCGGTTAATTCGTCTACTAAGGGGCTTCGCTGATCGCAACCAAACAACAACATTGACGGAGTTTTACCGGTACTACACTGCACTGAGTTATTAATAGCGAACTCAACACGATTAACTAATTTATACCAATCGGCTTGGGCTAAAGGTTCTGATAGCTTTCACAATATTGGGTCAACACACGGTTCACACGCTCGATTGGCTTGAGGGGCAGCAGTCGCTACTTTAATGTGGTCAATATTTCGGTTTTCTACAAACTCAGCAAACTCAAAAGACGTAAAACACGTACCTCTGTCAGATATAACTCTTCTTGGTCGGCTATAATAATCAAAATATTTTTGTAATGCGGCGGTAACTTCTTTGGTACTAGTGCACCAAAGTACTAGTACTACTAGTACCACTGTAGTACTAGTGGAATTTACGGGATACAATTTCACAAACTTTGTAAATGCGTCAATCACTACTAAAAGGTGCTTTTTTTTTGATGTAACACTCGGTAAGGGACCTAAGTGGTCAACATGATTACTATCAAATGGAATCTGACTTTTCGGAATACTATGCAAGGTTCTATTGTGTATAGTTCTTAGAACACTATGTAGAATACACGGCAGACAATCTTTTATAAACGACTCAACCTTTGGATTCATTAACGGGAACCAGTACTTTTCTTTCAAATTGTTTACACATTTCTCAACGCCTAAGTGACCTAGTTTCTCGTGACACCTTCTTATTAATTCCCCTTGCATGCGAGCCGGTGCATACAAACACAGTCTTTCCTTAGCATTTCTTTTGTACACTATACCATCTATTAACTCAAATCCAACATCATTGCCTTTTCTAAATTTTCTTTTAGTTTACGGATATCCGGATCTCTTATTTGTTCTGATAGCAATAATAAATCAACATCTTGCGGAGACGCACCCACTACACCAACCAGGTTTGCCGACTCATTTCGATTGAGCTGGTCACTTCTTTCGCTTTTTATACCCTTGCAAAAAGGGTATATTAATTTTGGTCAAAAGTGTGCAACGTATAGAAGGAAGCATCTCCGACCATATAAAGTATATATATTCTTGACCAGCATGACGAGACGAGTTCATATAGCCATGTCCGTCCGTCCGTAGAGCTACAGAGTTGAAAGTTGCATGTAGCTTGTATACACTGCAGGGGTTGTATATCTCGGATTCAGTCGGATCTGACCACTATATCATAAGCTCCCATACAAACGGCAAAGTCACGAACAGTGACTTTTCTCAATAACTTCGTTATTTTCTGAGCTATTGTCTTGAAATTTAATATTGATGAGTTTATTATACCAATAAGCGACTCTGCCAAATTTGATCGAGATCGGATGACTATATCATATAGCTCCCATTGGAACGATGGGTCGAAAACAGTGACTTTCTTTAATAACTTCGTTACTTTTAACGCGATTGCTTTCAAAATAAACATTTGTTAGTTAATATATCTGTTAATGACTGTGGCGAATTTGATCAAGATCGGGTAACTAGATAATATAGCTCCCATAGTAACAATCCGGTGGAAAACAGTGACTTTGTTCAAAAACTTCGTTATTTCATATGCTACGAAATGTGGGCCATACTTTCGCAAAGTTTAGACTTTTTAGATAAAACGTTTTTCCATAGATGGCTATAGGTAAGGAAAGAGTTACCCAAAAAAGTTGCAAGGGTATACATACTTTGACGCGGTCAAAGTTAACCCCGGCCTCTGGTTTTACTCAATCTCGGATCAACAGAACTTTAATTTAAAGAAACGCAAGGTTTATTCTTAACCAATTTTAACCGACTTCTTTCTAAACATAGCTCACACGTCCTGAAACAACTCTTCGCTAAATGAACACACGGATTGTCCCAAACGTCCTAAATAATTCTTCCCTAAAGGAGCACATGGTTTTATTTTACACAGGTTTATCTCACACGGTTCTATCTTACAAGGGTTTTTTCTCACACGGGTCTATCTCACACGGTTTTATCTCAAACGGGTTTTTTTCACACGTTTTATCTCACACGGTTTTATCTCACACGGTCTATCTCACACGATTTTGTCTCAAACGGTTTTATCTCACACGGGTCTATCTCACACGGTTTTATCTCTCACGCTTTTATCTCACACGGGTCTATCTCACACGGTTTTGTCTCAAACGGTTTTATCTCACACTGTTCGGAACAACTCTGTTCTAGAACGACATACGGTCCAATCGAATCTCTACTAAACGCATTTTTCTCTGAGGGGACACACGGTTCTATCAAATCGCTTTCAAACTCAGGCGGTTTAAAGAACTCACATGGTTCAGCGCAACTTTCATCTTGAATGGCACACAGCTTGGTCAAATCTCTACCAGACTCACACGGTTTAACGCAACTTTCCTCAAAAGTAATATACGGTTCACAAGGTTCAATTGGGGCATTCTGGTCTCTCTTCACTAATAAATCGCAAGGATCAAAATCACCTTCTACAATATTCTCTAACAACTCGGTTTGCCGACTTAATGCGTCTACATGGCCCATGGTTTTAACCGGGTCTAAATAACGCGAAATCGGCGCACGGCATATATTATGGCAAAGTTTCAAGTTCAAAACTGTGATAACGGGACTCGGTGGTTGTTGCCTTTCGGAAGTAATAAGAGACTGGATGCATTTTGCCATCAGTCTATCTTTGATCAAAGAAGCACCAAAGCCATTTGAACTGGCGTCAGTATGCATTTCAGTTTCGTAGTTAGGGTTAAAAATAGCTAATACGGGCGGACTGGATAAGGCGGATCTTAACGTTAAGAAATACTTTTTTTGCGGTTTTGTTCATCGGAAATGGACCACCTTGTTTAAGCAACTCAGTTAACGTTTGGCTATGCGGGAGACATTTCGTAACGATGACAAACGCATAGGGGGAGTTGCTTGGTCGGATTACATTATTAAACTAACAACTCACTAACTGTTTTAGAAACGATCCTCTTTCATAATATGATAACCTTCTAGGACTACTATGAAATGGTGTTGTATCTGTCAGACATATTCTCATCATATATTTAGGCAACCCGTAATTAATTAAAATCGGTCAATGTAATGCTCATGCACATATCTCGGTACTCACGCATCGCACCTATTCCAAATTCACTGCCAACAGTAGTATTCCCGGTATCTGACAGCGTTGCACAAACAGTTTGCAAATCTGTAGCCATTCTCGAAACGGGGATGCATTCGTGTTTACATTAGGGTTATTACAATAATTATCTAGATCTGTGGTGTTTTTACTAATGGTATTATGCTTAGGATATTTAGTAAACAGGGATGCACAGAAGGATTTGTAAACAAAAGCATGATACTCTAATGATGCGGAATTCTTTTCATACTTTCTTACATTTTTAATCAATGAGAACTAAAGACCTATTTTATTCAAGGCGTCTCTACCAAGAAGTAGTTGCGTCGGCATAATATTATCGGGAATAACTAAAAATTGAATTTCATAATATTTTTTGCAAAACAGAACTAAACATTTGACTGTTTCAAAATTCAGAATAGAGCCACCGCTCAGTCCATGAAAAGAACTTTTAACTAATTTATTGCAATCGAAATGCGGCATCCAAAGCTCTACTGGCAAAACTTACTGGGCTTCCGGAATCTAATAGGGCAAAAATATTATTAACATCAGTGCATCCCCCTTTACAAGATATTCTTAAAACTTACTAATTGAATAAATGACTTATCATCAATGGTGTCCGGTCTTCACTAGAGCTCATGGCGGCGATCTGGGTTCGCATTGGACAATTCCGGTACTGATGGCCCACTTTGAAGCACCGATAGCAACTTCCTTTTGGTCTCTCCGGGCGTGGACAGTCAAACATTAAGTGACCAATCTGTCGGCAATTAAAACATCTCCTCTCCTTTGCAGAAGGCGTAATGGCCTGCGCACGGTCTGAAGTCTGACGAGCCTGAGGAACGTAGTTTTTGGCTGGTGGCTGAACTGTTTGAAAACGGATCATCTTCTCTCGCAATTCGTTCAGAGAAGTACAATAATACAAAGGAGCCGACAATCCGGTTCGATCTTGTAGTCTGTCAACAATGTATTTGACCACATCGGTGTCTTCAAAATTGCCCTGCTGAGCAATATTTCGCATAATGATGAAATACTGCAAGACTCTACTTTGCCAATCGAGCGCTTCCTCATTTGGTTAGCAATCTCGTAGTTTGTCATTTGTAGGCCAAATACCTTCACAAGGGCATCCTTCAGCTCGCTCCAAGTTGTAGTCTTTTCATGTCATGTATGCTTTAGCAGATCCCTCCAGCAGTCGGTTGCCCAACGACCAACATTGGGCATCACTCAGTACATAGACTCTAGCCGCTTTCTCCAGCTCACGAATCCATACGTGAATGGACATATCACCATCACCAGAGTATTTAGGTACGGTAGTTTCGACATTCCTTCAAGTTCATGCGGCAATTATATTCCGGTCTGCTTAAGTTCTCCTCCAGCTCCATAACACGTGTTTTTAGCTCCGCCAGGTTTTTACGTGCTGTATACAATTCGATGCTACTAAGAATCGAAGCCAATTCGTCGTTTCGCTCGCTTGTGCGCTTTCACGAACATGCACGTTCGCGTCTGGTCCTACAGAGGACTCACGAGACATCGTCGGCAACTGGTTAGCACCCACTTGATCCGGTGTACTTGGCTGCTCACTGTTTCCCAAGCCGCGCTGCTCAATAGGAGGCTCCGGACCAACATCCACAAGTTATCTGATTTGTAAACTCTCTACTTTTTTAACTAATTAATCCCTTGGGATTATTTTTTCGGATTTATTAATTTTCAAATTAAGTGCACATGCGGTCTTATTGACTATATTCGAGAGAGTGTGCCCGTACCCGTAGTGTGACCAAATTCGGTTATCGGGGAAATTCACTGAGACGAAGAGCGGGCTTATTTAAATATTCTTATTGTTTACAATTGAATAGTCTTTATGTCTATCAAAGTTGCAGGAAACTAAATAGGGATAATTTTGTTGAAGTTTTAGGATTCTTCTTATCTGAATGTATTCTATATTCAGCATAATAACGCTTAAAATATAAGATTATACGAATTTTAATTAAGAATTTTTCTCAGTAAAGGACAATTTAGCCTTATCTATTAAAGTTAAAGATTTTTGTTGGTGTTCGTGGGGGGGCGGAGGATCCAAATGAAATACAAGGAGTTGGCGGGTGCCAATTTCTTCAGTTTGTGGTGAGCGAGTGGTGAATTAAAACGCACGAAAAACTTCGGTTAAATAAACGTAGGTTTTATTATTTATATAATATTCACAGGTAACCCGGCACACACGGAGATGGTTCGGGTTGAAAGTGATTAACAAATCGTAAAAAATGCAAGAGAACGGTGTTCGGGTGAAAATCTCGATTCGGAATAATGGCGATGCCCATTGGAAAAAACCCAGTCACCCCTCCTGGTGTGACCGTAGATGCCGAGGATCAAAAAACCCTCCTCACTCTTCACTGCTCTTCGCCGCTCACTGCTGTTCACCCGGTGGCGTGAACATACCGCCCCCCTTGCAACATGTTGCAATTGCCACCCTGGACATATAACGGACGGGGACGGCAACGTTCTGGAGCGCCTAGATCCCACAGAAGCCGGAGACGACCCATCGAACACGGTGCTCTGGGCTGCGGGAGTACCGCTATGACCGGGCACACAGCCTGGTTGGATGACCTCCGGATAGAGGTCTGCCCCGAGTACCACGGACACCGACGCCGGCCGATAGAAATAGGGGTCGCCAGGATCAGGGTGGCGAATTTCTCCCGAACCGGCGCCACCACTTCCCGGATGGGAGTGCGGATGAGCAAGTCCTCTTCGACCCGGAATATAACGTTCCGTCGGAACGTCTCGTCGGACCTCGACTCGAGGACGGCCCGTACAGGCTTGGTCGACCCCGACCTTGGTCACAGCTAACCCCAGGGACCGGGCAAAGGAGCGATTGATGCGGCTCTTCAGCCGCACACGCATCGAGAAGGGACGCGGTCTCGAAGGATTTCGAGCCATTGCCCAACGGAGGACTGCGGTTGGCAGGACAGTCGTCGTCCTGGCGTGGAGCAGGGAGGATAAAGAGATTCGGGTGCGCCTTCTGGGGAAGCGGAGCGGTCGGACGATGATCGGAACAGGGTTGTAGCGGGGGTGCAGCACGCCAGAGGGGGGTGATTGGCTGCGGGTGCCATGTCGCTATGAAGGGGGGAGCTGAACGAACTGTAACGAAAGAAATTACGTAGGGGGGAGTGGATTAGTCTATGCGCCGGGAACGAACAACATGCACGGAGACGAGGACATTCGGGGGGAACATAGAGGGATTGGGAGTCTCGATACGGTTTTAGGCTCAGGACTCCTGCTGTCTTGCAACAGAATAAGCTTCGCTACGGGTCTTCGGATAGACCCACGCGCGTGGTGACATCAGCCACTCGGACGAGACCGTCAGCCCCGGGCAGAGTGCGCTCAATTCGCCCTAAGCGCCACTCGTTGGAGGGGAGATGATCTTCGGACACGATCACGAGGTCGCCGGTCTGGATGCTGCGAGTCGGTGACTTCCACTTGTTCCGTTTGTGAAGCTCCTTGAGGTACTCACTCTTCCAGCGGCGGCAGAAAGCCTGCTGGATTGCCTTCAGTCGCTGCCATCGGTTGATCAGTGACATAGGCTCGACCAGAATTTCCGGTTCCGCAATGGATAAGAGCGGTCCTCCAATCAGGAAATGTCCCGGGCTTAGGGCCAGCAGGTCCTCTGGATCCTCGCTCATGGGAGAGATTGGCCTGGAGTTTAGCACGCTTCGATCCTGCACAGGAGAGTGGAAAGTTCCTCGAAGGTGTATTTGACAGTGGACGAAGACTTGTAAAACAGGGTCTTAAAACTTTTGACCCCTGCTTCCCACAGTCCTCCCATATGGGGCGCGCTTGGCGGAATGAACTGCCAGGATAAAATGTGCTGGGGAAATGCCTTCATTATATCAAGCTTGGTGGCGTTCAGGAAATCTTGTTCGAGCGCCTTTGAGGCCCCTACGAAGGTTTTGCCATTGTCGGAGTAAATGCGCAAGAGAGAAGGCTGCAAGAAATCTTTCAGTGGTGAGGTCGGAGGTAGCCTCGAGATGGATTGCCTTCGTGCTGAAACACACGAAGACGCAGACATAGCCCTTAGTTATGAGACACGCACGCCCGGTGT
Source organism: Drosophila willistoni (assembly GCF_018902025.1). NCBI lineage: Eukaryota > Metazoa > Arthropoda > Insecta > Diptera > Drosophilidae > Drosophila > Drosophila willistoni. The sequence goes on along the minus strand of NW_025814588.1, from coordinate 6,853 downwards.
AATTTTTGATCTCGAACGGCCCTGCGAAATCAATGCCCGTGTGGGTGAAGGGCCTGGAGTACGTGATCCGTTCTCGAGGGAGATCACCCATCATCTGGGTCTGTAGTCGTCGACGATGAACGATGCAGACTTTGCACCCCTTGAGGTGGGACTTCACCATGTTCTTGATCCGTGGGATCCAGAATTTGGTGCGCAGATACCGCACCATCAGTTGATTGCCGCCATGCAACGTGATGCGGTGGGCGAATTCGACAAGCAGGCGAGTGAAATGAGTACTATAGGGGAGGAGAATAGGGTGACGTTCATCATATCGGAGGGACTCGGCGGCCCGGAGTCGTCCGCAGGCGCGGAGTAACCCATGCTGATCGAGAAATGGATTCAGATTGAGTAGCGTGCTGGATGATGGCAGGGGTCGCCCTTCCCCAGGGCCCGTATCTCCGCGAGGTATTCCCGACGCTGAGAGGTCCGAATCAAGGCGCGCTCGGCGGAGAGAAGTTCGTCATTGGTGAGGTGAACCGTGGAAGGCGTCGAAATCCTTTTGGTGGCGAAGCGTAGGATGTACGCGATGACTCGTAATGCCCTACCATAATCCGAGAAACGTTCGCTGACGTCCTCGAGTAGGGTGGTCGCGGTGGTGTGGCACTGGACTCGTTGCTCCAGCTGGGTGTCTGGGAGTTCGTTATGGGGAGTTGGCCAATACTCGGGGGCTCGCTGGAGCCAGTCCGGCCCATGCCACCAGAGTCTGCTGGCCGATAACTCGGCCGCGGAGACCCCACGGCTCGCCAGATCAGCGGGGTTGTCCTCGGAGCGCACATGTGACCAGCTTTGGCCACTGGTGCTTTTGGAGATGCTGGATACCCGATTGGCCACGAAGGTGGACCAACTGCACGGGGGTTTATTGAGCCAAGCCAACACGATGGTAGAGTCGGTCCAAAACTGGGAGGTTGCAGGTGGGATTGGGAGTTCAGGAACGATCGACGCCCAGAGATCGGCTAGTAAAACCGCTCCGCACAACTCCAGCCGAGGCAGTGAGACTGTTTTGACTGGAGCTACACGGGTCTTAGCCGTTAATAAATGGACGGCTACTTGATCGCCGCACCGAACCCGCACATATAGGGCTGCTCCATACGCTTTCTGTGACGCGTCACAGAAGCCATGAAGCTCCCACGAGAGCTTATCGCTGGTGTTTAGCCAACGGGGAATGCGGAGTCGACTGAGGCCTGGGTAATCCTGCAGGAATTCGTGCCATTGCTGCAGCAGGAGAGGCGGCAGAACATCGTCCCAGCCCAGTTCGGTAAGCCAGATTTGTTGCATGAATATCTTCGCTCGGATGACAAATGGGGCTAGCCAACCAGCGGGGTCAAAGAGTTTAGCGATATGGGACAGAACCTGCCTCTTGGTGATCGACTCCTTCAAGGGGGGGTCCGCTACGGTGAAGAAGAAGACGTCTTCGGCAGCTTGCCAGCGGATGCCCAAGGTTTTTGCAGTGCTCGCGTCTTCCAGCTCGAGAAAGTCCTCTCGCAGCAGGTGCTCTCTCGGAATGGCTTGAAGTACTTCCTTCTTATTGGAAGTCCACTTCCGAAGCGGGAAGCCCGCAGATTGGAGGGTCGCTTGAAGCTCTCGTATGGCGAGACGGGCGTCGGCTTCAGTGTGAGCGCCGGCAAGGACATCATCAACATACATGTAGTTCCGAAGGATTTCGCTCGCCTGAGGATACATCGCTTGCACGTCTTGTGCCAGTTGTAAAAGGACTCGGATCGCCAAGAATGGCGCGCAGTTAACCCCAAACGTGACAGTTTGTAACTCGTAATCCTGGATATTGCCGCAGCGGTCTCGGTAGAGGATCCGCTGAAAGGGGGTATGCCTGGGATCGACTCGGATTTGTCGATACATCTGCGTTATGTCGGCATTGAAAACGAATTGAAAGAACCGCCATTTCAGTACCTGAAGCGTGAGGTCGGCCTGAAGAGTAGGACCGGTGTGCAAGACATCGTTGAGGCTGACGCCTTGTGTGGAGGGGCTCGACGCGTTAAATACCACGCGTACCTTAGTGGTGGTGCTATCGGGCTTAAACACCGCATGATGGGGGAGATAGAAGTTTTTCCCATCTTGAGGCGGCGTCACCCGAATCATATGACCCAATTCCTCGTACTCTTGAATAATGGCATCGTACTGCGTTTTTAGAACCGGATCCTTGAGAAGGCGTGCTTCATTCCGCAGGAATTGAGCCAGCGCGATCGGTCTTGAGTGGCCCAAGTCAACGCTATTCGGACCTTTGAACGGTAGGGACACAACATATCGGCCGTCCTTTCCCCTTTGGGTGGTCTCCTGGAAGTTCCGCTCGCAGAATGCGTCATCCTCCTTTTCCGGCTTTGCGGGAAGGTCTTCCACCTCCCAAAACTTGGTGAGGAGTACATCAAGCTTTGCTTCGGGACTAACTCGCGTCTGTGCCGCGAAAACGGATCTAGACACCGGAGGGTCAGGAGTGATAGCCCCACACAGAACCCATCCAAAGATGGTTTCTAGCCCGACAAAATCACCAATATCCTTTTTGATCCGTTCTCCGAGGATGTGGGGAAACAGGTCTACACCGATGATCATGTCAATAGGCGCGGGCTTGTTGTAGTACGGGTCAGCCAGGGGGCGATCGAGGCACTGCGTCGGAACCGTATTAAGGAATGGAGCTGTTGGAATGGCCCCTGACAATTTGGATACGACCAGGGCGGAGACCTCAATCTTGTTCAATCTGTCACACGGGGGAGACAGCATTAGCAGACACACCTTGTCGGCGCAGCCTCCATCACTCTGGCCCATGCCAGTAACCGCGGCGTCTACTGGGTAGAAGGGGGGCTGGACCATGCTGAAGACACGTTCGGAGAGAAAAGTTGAATCGGCTCCCGAGTCGATCAACGCCCGAATATGATGATCCACACCACGATGGTGCAGAGTGACAATCGCAGTGCCTAAAAGGCCTCTGCCTGGGGTAGATGCAAAATAACTTTGAGCATTTGTGAGCTGGTCGCTCGCGGACGGGCGCTCTGTGGCGCTGGATGGTGGGACTTGCGCAGCGGATGGCGAGGGCACGGACACATCACTAGGATGCAACAGCGTATGATGACGCTCCTTGCAGGTATGGCAATTATGCGCACTGGAGCAGCCCTTCACTTGATGACCGCGGGCAAAACAGTTCAGACAAAGTCCCTGCTGTCTAATGGTTTCCAGCCGCCTCTGAACAGGCATATCAAGGAAACTAGGGCAGAGCCGTATTGGGTGATTTTCCCGATGGCACAGCTTGCAAGACGCCGATTTGAGCTGAGCTTTCGCTGGAAACGCTTGGACTTTCATCGTTGCAGAGGATTTGCGGGGACCAATGGGGATGGCTTGGACACTTGGGGCCGACTTATGTTCTTCGGTGGCATCCAGGACACGATACCGATCGGTAAGAAATTGGTTCAAATCGGACCACGTTGAGACGACAGTCTTATTGGGCACTGATTGCTCCCACAGGAGGATTGTGGCCTTCGGCAATTTACTAGTGCAGATGGCGATAAGTAGGACATCCCAATTCTCAGTACTAACACCCGAACGCTCAAGTGCGGTAAGACACCCTTGAAACGCGGTCTGCAGCTCTCGCAAGGATTTGCCCGACTCTTGTGCCACCGGGGAATCTGAAGGAGTTGTCTGGCTTGAGTCATGACCAGCAGACGGCTGTTTTCGTACCGTGCGGTGAGGTTCTCCCACGCGGCCTGGAAACCCTCATTCGTCAGGGGGGACTTAGCCACGATGGTTCTCGCTTCCCCTCGCGTCTTGGTGTTCAGGTGATAGAGCTTCTCCACTTGTGACAAGTACGGGTTGGCGATATAAATGGCGGCGAACAAATCGCGGAATGTGGGCCATGCTAGGCTGTCGCCATCAAATGTCTCCACCTCACACGGAGGAACTCTATGCCCCGCCGGCCTCGACGGAGCGGTGGGCTGACGCATAAGACTCGTCATCTGTGCCGAGAGCTGTTCGATGCGTTCTCCAAACAACGTCCCGCATCGCACATACGCCGCATAGGCGTATTCGTGCTTCGCCTTGATGCGGCTTATGTTTGCCAAGCTTTCCTCGTCGGTTTGGACTGTCAAGGCCTTGTGACAACGGGAGTGTTCCATCTCGACAGTTGACCACAGCGATTTGAGCTGCTCTAAGTGCATTTTAAGGGAAAACAAGGGCACTTCAGAAGTTAGAGCTTCACTCTCCCGAGCTTCGAACAGAGTCAATGCGTCGCACGCCAGAATGAAATCGGAGAGGGACATTCTGGAGTGTTCTCTGCGCTGTTGTGATACGGATCGGGTGACGGGAGCGTCAGAACAGTGCGTCACAACAACGTGCGGGATCTGGGTCTGGGTTGAAAGCTTGGAACGACCTTTGTGTTCACTCGAGTCTTTAACCGAGAATCTGCGACCCTGAGGGAGGCTGGACGAAGACGGACGGGATCTTGGGGATTCGCTGCGGCTGCGAGACTTGAACGGCTTCCGTGGACCTTACTCAGGGGACGACCTTACCGTTGAACACGAGTTTGTGGGTTTTGAGAAAATGGGGAAAATTTGAGGAAATGAGAAGTGGACTGTATGAGGACGCAAGAGCTTTCTCACTGTGCACCGCAGGATTGCGGGAGAATTATCTCGCGTGCGGCTCGGAAACGGAGCCCTTTGAATGGGGATAGATGCGGAACAATATACGAACGCACGAGTGCGGATCAAAACTTGCACGTAGACAAGCTAAATGATTACAAAACAAGTTTGTATGGATTCGTAAGTAACGCTGGAAGTACGTATAAAACAAAACACGGAGGAAATATATAAATAAAGATGTATAGGATAAAAGAAAATACGTTTTTGTATAGATCTGGATCTGGATATATATATGTGCGCACAATACTGGCCGGAAAAAATTATATATATAATTTATAAATATGGACGGATGTATAAATATGGGCCCGATAGTGCTGGAAAAAATATATATATGTATTTATTTATAAATATGGGCGGATATATATATGAGCGCAAAAGGCTGGCCGGAAAAAATATATTTATAATTTTTGAATATGAATGGATATATAAATATGGGCCCGATAGTGCTGGAAAAAATATATATGTATTTATTTATAAATATGAGCGCAAAAGGCTGGCCGGAAAAAATATATTATAATTTTTGAATATGAATGGATATATAAATATGGGCCCGATAGTGCTGGAAAAAATATATATTATTAGTTATAAATATGGGCCGGATATATAATTAGGCGAAAAAGGGAATCGGAAATAATGTGATTTGAAACTTGGCGCGCTTGAGCCGCCTATCGATATCACGACTCGACTCACGTGTCACCACTACTCCGAAACAGCTGTCGGCCGCTGTTTATATATTTGGTTTTTGATTTTGTTGTTTAATTAGTTAATAATTTTTTTTGTTGGTTGTGCGGAAAAACCAAGAACAAAAGAACGCTTTTACGCACCGCGAGTGTTGTGCGCAAACCAAACAACCGATCAATGCATATGGACAGATGCTTTGATCTATGTATGTACGTACATGCATAAGTACACAGGTGAGTATATAGATGTATGCACACGCGTTGTTCACAACAACAAAAAAAAACGTAAGTAATTGTAATTTAATTGGATGTGGAATGTGTTAATCAATGCGCGACACCGAAATGTATTATATGTTGTGGATATGTACATATGTATGTGCAATGTATGACTATGTAAGCATATATGTATGTACGTATGTAAGCAAGTGCACCGGTATCCAAAGACGCGCGTGAGGAATTTAATTTCGCACCGAATTCGAACGCGCAAGAAATCGCGATGCATACGTTAAGTGCTATTTAAAAAAAGAATATTTTTTTTTTGCCTTTTGTGTCGTGGTAAATGTGCGAAGGGATTATATATATATGGATAGGTACATATGCGCGTACATCAACAGGTGACGATGTATGTATGTATGTATGTACGTAGATGCGCGCGTGCGGAAATAAGTTTGGCATTAAAAATAATTATTCCAACACATAAGAAAACGCGGTGAACACTTGATTATTATTCTTCCCTATTTTTTATAACACTTTAATAATTTTTTTGTTTTTTTAAACTTTTACGCGGATTTGGCAAACAGCTGTGGAAATTACATACATGTACATGTGAATGCATATGAAAAAAAAGAGTGGATTTGGACAAGTGCGAGGAAAAAAAAACATAAATAAAAAATGGATAATCGTGGAATTTAAAACGAGAACGTTGGACAATCACGCTAAGGATTAGGAACTACCATGTAACCTTGGAACAGGTCAGGTATGTACATACATACAATATGTAAAAGTGTTAGGTCGCTATGGAGAAGCGGGAAAACCTCACACTTTTAGTAGTATGGAAAGAAATGAATAATGAAATTTGTACTTATCAGGAATTCCGCCGATGCAAGCTGGAGAGCGGAAGATATCCGGCTCGAAGGACCAATGTTCGTGGGGGGCGGAAGGATCCAAATGAAATACAAGGAGTTGGCGGGTGCCAATTTCTTCAGTTTGTGGTGAGCGAGTGGTGAATTAAAACGCACGAAAACTTCGGTTAAATAAACGTAGGTTTATTATTTATATAATATTCACAGTAACCCGGCACACACGAGATGGTTCGGGTTGAAAGTGATTAACAAATCGTAAAAAATGAGAGAACGGGTGTTCGGGTGAAAATCTCGATTCGGAATAATGGCGATGCCCATTGGAAAAACCCAGTCACCCCTCCTGGTGTGACCGTAGATGCCGAGGATCAAAAAACCCTCCTCACTCTTCACTGCTCTTCGCCGCTCACTGCTGTTC
>NW_025814587.1:0-43276 GCF_018902025.1 Drosophila willistoni | reverse complement strand
AATTAAATTAAACTTTTGATAAAATGGTTTGTCTGCTCAAAAAATAATTGCATAGTTGCCACTAATGCGTTTTGACTCCCATGATTATATTCTTTGTTGGTTTGTGTGACAATGCGGTTCACGTTAAGTGTGCAGGTTACCACAGGCAGAATCAAGGAGTCTATTGCTAAAAGGTGGTGGCTTAAAATATTGATGTATGCTTGCCGGTAAGGTCGAGAATGAGATGCGATCTTTCATGAGGCGGACTAGAGATAGTTTTGACACTTTAAGGGCAGGTTTTAATAAACTCCAAGAGGAGTTTACTGCAGTGGAGACTCAGTTCAGAAGTTTATCGCTTATGAATGAGTTTTCCGAAACAAAAGGACCAGTCCTTGGGGTGTTTCTGTATCTGTAGATCCGCCAGCGTCTCTTATCGTCCCCGACCGGTCTCATGCACCGTCCACTCCTAATGTACAGCAATTGATATCGTTTAAGAGCCCGGTTGTAAATGCTATTTGTAATGATATTACCGGTATCACCTGGAATGATCTCTTAAAAACGATGCCTATTGTAGTGTCGATGTGTCTGGGCAATTACCCATTCCAATGGAAATTGCCGATAGTTCTAAAAGTATCGAGGGCACCGTGAACAAGTTGACTGCTGCAGTGGGTGACTTGTCCAACGTTACTGCTGCGGCTGACGCTTCGGGACCGCGGCCTCTTGTTGGCATACCACCAAAGAAACATATATTTGTTTCTAGGCTTTAGACCCTGTTGTCACATCTATGATGTGTAATAGCTATATTCGGAAGAAAGTTAACGTCTCGAATATTGCGGTGGAGAAGTTTAAATTTCTTATTCTCGGGACATTTCGTCCTTTAAAATTAGTGTTTCTGCCAATATCTGCGACACTCTATGTCGAGAAGATTTTTGGCCTAAACATATGATAGTTAAGGAATATACTGTAAAAAAGAAAAATCGGCAACCGATTCGCTTGCCTACAACAACAACTAATACTATTCCTGCCACATTCAGCATCTGCTGGTTTGTCTAAAAACTAGCTTCGTCCCTTAACCTGGGTTACCAGAACGTTTAGAGGACTGAAATCTAAAATTCCTAATCTCTATGTAGATAGTCTTTCTTTTGAGCATAACATTCTAGCTTCACAGAGACGTGGCTAAAACCTGATATTGCTGATGCATCGGTTTTTTCCACAAACTTTTTCTATTTTCAGACCGGATTTCTCGCATAGGTGGTGGAGTTCTGATAGCTGTTGATGCTGCTTTATCATCTGAAATGATTCAATTTCTAGTACCCAGGAGATTGTGTTTGTCGGTGTTAAAGTAAATTTTTAAATCTTTTAATGCCTTTCATTACTTGTTCCTATATTCCACCATTGTCAGACATGGTGTATATTTAAATCATTTAGAGAAATTCAGTTTGTCTCCTCTTTAGTTTCGAGTCAAGACATGCTCAAGTTGTAGGTGATTTTAATTTCCCGCTTTAGCATGGTCACTAACAGATGAATCTACCACGTTGCTGCCCTCTTTGTCACATGACTTTTGATGGCCTTCTAGGCTTATCTTTATCCCAAGTCAATCCTGTCTTAAATTCTAATGGAAAATCGTTAGATCTTATTTTGTATTGGATTCTTCTTATTGTGAGGTTTCTAGGATCGAACCATTTGTTCTTCCAGAAGACAAATTTCACTACATTAAATTTAAAAATTGATTTGCCCTTTTTGACCATTACTTGGTTCAAATGAGTTACCTCTAACTAGGTGCTTTCGTAAGACTGACTTTGCCAGCCTTAATGAAAACATTGCTACTACCGATTGGTCTTATCTGTACAATTGTAGTGATATGAACTCGCTGTTCGTTTTTTCTATGATACTCTGAATTCACTCTTTGATATTTGTGTGCCTCTTGGTAGGCTGGAGCGGCTTAACAAACCTCCCTGGTTCTCTCGCGAGCTATCCAATTTGAAAAATGTGAAGACACGATATTATAAGAAGTTTCAAAAAACACGTCGTTCATCAGATTATGCTCTGTATACAGTCGCTCGTTCAAAATTCATGATGCTTAATACACAATGCTATAAGAATTATCTTCAGCGGTGTAAGCTTTCAGTTTTTCTTCTGTGACCCATCTTTTTTGTCTTTTCAAAATAAAAAAGCGAGCACTGATCAGGCAATTGCCGATATGTTTGCGAGTTTTTTCAAAACAACTTATTCCTCAACGGAATATCGAGCAAGTCCGTATCCTTATCATTTAAAAAAGGCTAATTGCATTTTCAATCCAGTGATTGATGAAAGTTCTATTTTTAGCGAACTTAAATTAGTTAAACCTGTTTATTCTGGGGCCAGACGGTATTCCTGGATGTGTACTCAGGTTCTGTGCAAACGCATTATGTAAACCCATTTTAAAATTGTTTCTATTGTCTGTAGAATCTTCCTCTTTTCCATCTATTTGGAAGGAGTCGTATATTATTCCTCTGCATAAAAATGGCAAAAAGTCCGAAGCCTCTAACTATAGGGGTATCTCAAAATTGTCCGCTATTCCGAAAGCTTTTGAGAAAATTATAACTTCTCAATTGCAACATTTTTGCAGCTCTATTATTTCGCCATCCCAACATGGGTTTGTGAAACGTAGATCTACAACCACTAACCTTTTAGAATTTACATCAATAATTATCAAGGGGTTCAAAAATGGTAAACAAACTGATGTCATATACACTGACTTCAGCAAAGCCTTTGATTCCGTTAATCATACCCTATTACTTTCTAAGCTGAGCGACATTGGGTTTCCACCCCTTTTCCTTTCTTGGGTTCGAGAATATTAACAAATAAACAGAAGGTACTTTTTAAGTCTTCTTTTTCCGTTTCCATTCTGTGATCTGGTGTACCTCAAGGTAGTCATCTTGGCCCTCTGCTCTTCACACTATTTATTAACGATCTTCCATCAGTCATTGTTCATTCGCGTGTGCTTATGTATGCTGACGATGTCAAGCTTTGTCTTACTTATAAAGATACAGATTCATTTAGTCGGCTACAAGCTGATCTTAAAAACTTTCAATCCTGGTGCCAGTTTAATCTACTAAATCTTAACACTACCAAATGTAAGGTAATGACTTTTTTTCGTAACTCTCCTCAACTGGTCACTTATTTTCTAAACAACAGCCCTTTAGAACGTCTAAATAATATGAATGATTTGGGCGTACTTATGGACCATAAGTTAAATTTTAACACCCATATTTCCACCACGGTCGCAAAGGCCATGAGTGTCCTGGGTTTCATTAAAAGATGGTCAAAAGAATTTGATGACCCCTATACAACTAAAGTTCTTTTTACTTCGCTTGTCCGTCCTATTTTAGAGTATGGATCTTGCATTTGGTCACCTCAATATGAGTCGCACCTTAGACTAGAATCCGTTCAAAAGCAGTTCTTGCTATTTGCTCTTCGTGGCTTAAGCTGGGATCGCAATGTCAATTTGCCTTCGTATTCTAGTAGACTTCTCTTGATTAACCTTCCGTCCCTAACTAACCGTAGAATTATGCTTGGTGTCATTTTTATGCACAAGCTCCTAATTGGTGATATCGACTCGCCTGAGTTATTAGCTCAGGTGAATCTGTCGGTACCATGTAGACGGAGTAGACATCCTTTGATACCTTTATCCCTTAGTCGTTGTTCTTCTAACTATGCTATGCATGAACCTTTTAGGGTCCTCTGCTCTGATTACAATCTTCTATCCCTGTAATCGGCTCAGAGTTTTCTATTAATATGCTTAAAACATCTATCCTATCCCATTTAGTTAATAGATAGCTATAGTATTATTTGTTTGTCTGTCTTTTCTATTGTGTATTTGTCCACGCGATTCGTGCCGTGCGTTATACGGCTGCACCCCTCGGTCGGTCGGGTGGGAGGTGGGCAGTTATCTGCTTGGGCTCGCGCGTAACAGGCTTTGTCCTGGTGTCGTAGGGCCACTTGAACGTACTGCGCATAGTATCGTCAACGTCCGCTAAAAAACCAATAAAGAGGTTTCGACAAAACGCTTTATGTCCGTCACATATGTCCAACAACTGTCGGAAAGATTGGCAAACTCGGATTGCTATGACACAGAACAAATACAGATAGCACATAAACCCAACAACACGTTACAGAGTATTTTCAACAGGACAAAAAGCAAGATTGATACAATGGACAAGAGTAATGTAGTATATAAAATACCGTGCAACGGGATTAATGAAGAAAACTGTTGATAAAATGTATATAGGACAACCAAATCGAGGCTAAAAACTATAATATCACACATAGATCTGACTATAAACTTCGTCAACACTCCAATATACAAAAAACGCACTTAAGGCCCTCTGTGCGCCAGTGAACATCCCCAAATTTTGACGAAGTAACATAATAGACCAAGAACAACATTACAGCAAACGTTACACTCTGGAGATGCTGCACATAATAAATACACCGACAAATAAAAGACTTAATTATAAGGTAGATATAGACAATATTAGGAAAGTCAGTGTGTAGCTCCACGTCACAGTGTGCAGAGTGTAAAAATAAGTAGGTGTTTCTGTTGTAAAATTATGTTATGTTAATCACAATTAAATGTTTTATAGTTGCCCTGAAGACGACCACCGATGAGTGGTCGAAATATATCGGAAAGAAATAACAAACTATTATTGTTTTGTTTTATTCACCCAAAAAATTGACCTCGAGCCGGCAAAACATACATCTAACAATAAAAGGTCGCAAAAAATCAACAATTATTTTAAATTATTTATATTTCAATTTAAATTAAATCGAATCTATCTTCAATCTATTTTTATATTTTGCCAGAAAAAAAACAAGTAGCAGCAATCGCCTCAGTTTTCGCATCAATTGAGAGATTTTGAAATTCATTGAAATTTATTAAAAAAAAAAATAGAACAAAATGAAATGGCCCTCTTGACATTGGCCACCCTCCGTCTATCCGTACGAATCCGCCTCATGCCTCACTAATCTTTCACGTAGATTTCATAACGTTTTCTTGATGAAAATAATGAACAAGCAAAATATATAAGTATTATTTATTGTATATGCGGTTTCCATTATGTTTTGAACAATAGAGAGTAAAAGAGAAACCCACAGGGAGAGACAGAGAGAGAGAGAGAGAGAGACGCAGACAAAGCAGAGAATCAATTTAATTTTACAATATCCACTTTATACCTGAGACCAGCGACGTGACCAATTTAGCCAAGTTACAAATATTTTGTTATTAATTTTGTAATAAAATCAATTTTCTCTATGGCTAAGGAATAGTGGTGCAGGTGAGGGTAAATACCGATGCAGTAGCCGGAAAAAAAGGACAGTCAAGGACACTGAACGCAACAGATGTGTCCTTTACGGTATTAGGCATTTAGAATAATTAAGTAATAATTTGATTTCGTTTTTATGGAACAGAACACTGCTTAGACAGGCAGAGTACATGTGCAGAAGTGATTTACGAGGTGGGACACCAAAAACTGTTGCCTACTTTTTAGCGATGATTGGTGTTATTTGAGTTGAATGACCTCCAATTATTGACATTTTTTACACCACTTACTTTTCTTTCTTCCTTTTGTAAGATAAAGTTTGTTTTTCTTCTGGCTTAATTTAATTCATTTTAACTTCTTGGCTTCCTTTATTGAACTCATTTCTTAAAAAGTGCAAGCACATATTGGAAAACAAACAAATTTCAACCACTTTAAATTAAATCACAGTTTGCATTTAGTTTTCTTTTCACAATATTTCTTATTTGGAACTTTAATAAAAGTTTCAAATTGTTGAAAATACCATATGTTTCTGTTTGCAGCCCTGTATTATCCCTGGTTATATCGATTGTACTAAGCTTGTAGGTTATCGATTATAAGATGCTTTGTAACTCTGTATATTTTGGCTTCTTCTTCCTTTTCCGCCCTTGAAAGTGTACGGACACTTAATAAAGATAAACTTATAATTTAACGCAATCCACTCGATCCTCAACAGGTTATGGCCAGATACACGCGAGTGTGGGCAGGAGGATTTGTGTTAAAAGTTTAAGCAGATATTTCGCGGCTGGCGAAAAGTAATGTGCGGAAAGACACACGGCATAAGGCGCGTGGTAAAATATGAGTTCTTTTTACCAAATAGAAAAGTTGGAGGAGGGGAATTATGATTCCTGGTCCGTTCAAATGCGCAGCGTGTTGATCCATGCGGAATTATGGAACTCCATAGGCATGACGAGGCCTACGGAAGCGAATGCAGTTGCTGAGTGGGATGCACAGAATCAAAAAGCGTTGGCGACGATAACGCTGAGTGTAAGACCGTCTCAGTTGGTTTACCTCAAGAATTGTGCTACAGCAAAGGAAGCATGGGATAAGCTCAAAGAAACGTACGAGCCAAGCGGACCCGTCCGGAGGGTGTCGCTATATAAAAAGTTGCTTGGGTTGCAGCTGAAAGAGGACAAGATGAGCGACTATCTCAATATGTTCTTCTCTACAAAGGACAAACTTGCTGAAGTGAATATTAAGCTAGAAGACGAACTAGCGGTGATCATATTACTTTCGAGTTTGCCAAAGGAATACGAAAACTTCGTTATTGCGATGGAGACTCGTGATAGTCTTCCTTCTTTGGACAGTCTAAGGATTAAGTTGCTGGAAGAAGGAGATCGCAGGAGTAACGAGAGAATGTCAAACCCAGAAGAGCAACGGGCATACCAGGCAAATGTGCGAAAAAAATCCAATTCGTAAGAAGAGGTCTCTGGTGGATATAGAGTGCTACAGTTGTGGGCAACGAGGTCACTATAAGAGGGACTGCCCAAAGTTTCAAGAAAAGCCAAAGGAAAATCGGCAATCACAACATCGATCGTACACTATTCTAGCTGCGGCACAGGCAGGAAATCTAGATGCTTCGAGCTGGTGTGTGGATTCGGAGCAACGGCTCATTTATGTGGCAGGCGCAGTATGTTTGCGAATTATGTTGCACATGAGGAAGATGTTGTATTGGCCAACAACCACGTCATAAAAGCAGTTGGCAGAGGTGACGTGCTTGTACAAACAGGATTTTGTGAGCTGAAATTGGAGAATGTTTTGCACTTACCAGGGTTGGAGACGAATTTTATGTCGGTTGATCGAGCAGTCGATAGGCGATGCACTGTGACTTTCGACAAAAATTCAGCGACGGTTCGCCAAGACGACGAGATGGTGCTAATAGCAGAGAGGCAAGGAAAGCTCTTTGTGTTTAAGGAGACAAGCAATCGATGCTTTGGAGCGAAACAAATAAGTGCAGAAGATTGGCACTACAGGTATGGTCATTTGAGTTATTCAAGTCTGATGAATATTGTAAAACGCAGGATGGTGACTGGCATGGAAAATGTGGATTTTCCGAGAAGATGCCATGTGTGACTTGTATGGGAAGCAAGATTCGTACTCAACCTTTCCCGTCAGCATCTGAACATAGAGCTCAGCATCTTTTGGAATTGGTACATACCGATGTATGTGGACCTTTTAAGCAACGTTCTCTAGGCGGTTCTTCATATTTTTTGACATTCATAGACGACATGTCGAGACGAATATTTGCTTATTGTCTAAAATCGAAGGATGAAGTATTCGAGAAATTCGTGGAATTTAAAGAGATGGCTGAAAGACAGACTGGCCAAAAATTGAAAGCAATAAGAAGTGACAACGGCCAAGAATTCATCAACAGGCGTTTTGATGGGTACTTAAAGGATCATGGAATTGTGCGTCAGTTGACGGTTCCATATAGCCCTCAACAGAATGGAGTGGCTGAACGAGCAAACCGGACGCTAGGAATTTGTTAGCGCTGAAGATTTCGAAGATGAGAGTTCAGGGCAGAGCGACGATGAATCTTGCCAAGCGGAAGAACAAGAACCAGAACAAGAGATACGACAGGAAGGACAGATCGGTCCTGGAAGGCCACGTTTGATTCGCACCGGTAAGCCAGGACGTCCCAAGAAAATATACAATCGTGTAAACAAGTTACATGTAAAGGAACTGGATTTGCCACAGACATTTGATGATGCGATGTAAGCAATCTTCATCCTGGAAGACTGCTATGGATAAGGAATATGAGGCTCTGTTGGCAAATAAGACATGGACACTGGCAGATTTACCCAAGGGACAAAAAGCGATTGGTTCAAAGTGGGTATATACTATCAAAAGGAGTGGCGATGGAAGCGTGGAGCGGTATAAGTCTCGGTTGGTGGCTAAAGGGTGCTCACAGATATACGGCGTCGATTATACCGAAACCTTCTCACCAGTGTGTCGTTACGAAACGATACGGCTAGTTTTGGCTATAGCAGCGGAGCTGAAACTATATCTGCACCAAATGGATGTGTGCACAGCCTATCTTAACAGTGACCTAAACGAAGTCGTCTATATGAGGCAGCCTCAGGGATATGTGGATAAGACAAATTCACAACAGGTGTTGAGGCTGAATAAAGCTATATATGGATTGAAACAAGCAGGAAGGAAGTGGAATGCCAAGTTGAATGGAGCTCTATGTGATCTTGGATTCACTTCTTCCAAGAACGAGCCGTGCCTTTATCAACAGGATATAAAAGGTAGACTTTGTTTGGTACTACTTAATATATGTAGATGATTTACTTATAGCTTGCCAAAAGATGGATGACATGATCGCAATCAAGGCAAAGATTGCGATGAAATTCGAATGCGTCGATAAGGGTCCGTTACGAGAGTTTTTGGGCATGCAAGTAGACCGGAATGATGATACAGGCAGTATCATGATGAATCAGGCTCAGTACATAAAAGGCATGCTTCAAAGACATAGTATGGAAGTGTGTCGAGCAGTTGCTACTCCATTGGATGCTGGTTTCCAAGTGGCGTGCAGTGACGAGAAATGTGTCATACAGGATGTGACAATGTATCAGTCAGCAATCGGAGAGTTGATGTGGCTTGCATTAACATCAAGACCTGATATCTACCATTCAGTTATCAAATTGGCGCAAAGGAATAAGGAACCTCACAGTGAACATGTCGCAGCAGTTAAGCATGTTATGAGGTATTTGGCGGCAACGAAGGATCTTAAGTTGCACTACCGATCGTGTGGAGATGCTCTTACGGGAGCTGACGCAGATTGGGGCGGTGATGTGAGCAACCGCAAATCGTACACAGGGTACGTGTTTTTCTTGGCAGGTGGCCCTATATCCCGAAAGTCAGAAAAACAATGCAGTGTGGCGTTGAGCAGCACAGTGGCCGAATACAGGGCTATGTCTTCAGCGGTGAAAGAGGCTTTGCATTTGAGGCGATTGTTGATCGAGATTGGATGTGGAGACGCTGGGACATCTACGAAAATGTTTGGAGACAATTTGAGTGCTCAATCTCTGGCCAAGAATCCTGTGTTTCATGCTCGATCGAAACACATTGACATCAGACATCATTTCGTTCGAGAAGTTGTTACAAGAGGCGAGATTGCTCTGGACTATATATCAACTAAGGACATGGTAGCTGATATATTAACGAAAAATTTGTCTAAGCAAAAGCATAATCATTGTGTCAAGTTATTGAATTTAAACTAAGAAAGTAATTGTAATTGGCACACAGAATCATATTGAGGAAGGGTGTTGAAAATACCATATGTTTCTGTTTGCAGCCCTGTATATATCCCTGGTTATATCGATTGTACTAAGCTTGTAGGTTATCGATATAAGATGCTTTGTAACTCTGTATATTTTGGCTTCTTCTTCCTTTTCCGCCCTTGAAAGTGTACGGACACTTAATAAAGATAAACTTATAATTTAACGCAATCCACTCGATCCTCAACACAAATACACATGATTAAATTATTTTTAAGTGAGCTGCTTTCACTACACTGATAAATAAATCAATTATTAATACACTCGCTGTATGAGTAATACTATACACAACTTTTTTATGCTGCCTAACATTCACCTTTTAACCTAATAAACTAAACAGTATGATACGAAAACCATTCAAACATGAATTTAGTTTGTTAAGGGCGAAGCTCTTACACTAATTTTCATAGCGCCTAAGGGTATGCACAAAAAGGTGGTGAAGGATATGAAGAGTAGCCACCGGAATAGCCATTACCAAAACCACCAAGCACAGGTGGCAAGTAACTGTTCGATAAATGTGAGACATCAGCTCCACAAAGGACCAGAGAACTCAAAGCGATGGCAAATACAGTTAGGCAGTGCTGAAAGATGTATGATTAACTTAGTTGATTTGTTTTCAGAATGAAATATTCCATCATCAAGCTATATTCTTCTCTCAACCTACTTATTCTTCTTTCTATAGCGCTTAAATTTAAATGAAAGCCATTACTCATTCGATTTCATATATAAGTTTAATCAGTCCTACTTATCCAATTAGGTCTGTTGTCGTTTCCAAAACGTTTTTTAATTTTTACCAAATCGTATGGACTTAGATTTGTGATTGAATTGAAAACTATAAATATATAATCAATTGTGTAAACTAGAGAGTAGAGACTTTTTAAACTATTTTTTATTAATTTTCAAATTAAGTGCACATGCGGTCTAATTGACTATATTCGAGAGAGTGTGCCCGTACCCCGCCTTAGTGTATTATACCCTTTTAGTGTGCCCAAATTCAGTTATCGGTGAAATTCACTGAGACGAAGAGCGGGCTTATTTAAAATATTCTTAATGTTTACATTCGGTCAATCCTGACATTTGATCGACCTCGATCGTACAATATAACAAACAACATACAACATACAATATACATATACAAATACTGCTTATCAAATACATATTACAAACAGAAACTCACAGTTTTATCACACGCATGCATCCACGGCTTGAGTCGGGCTGATTCTAAGATACCTTTGTACAGAAATTGAGTAAGTTGACAATCGTCAATATCAGTGACTTCGTAACGGTCATTTGGAAGAACTCGATTTATCTTATATAGACCACGGAACGTACGAACTTTTTGCACGACCCGGGAGTGACATCAACATTGCGAATGGCAATAAAATCATTGACTCTATAGGATAAAGGTGCCTTATGCCTTAGGCGTACCGCTTTTCATTGCGCTCCTGCGATAATTGAATTTTCGCACTTGCCTCTTGCCTAGTGGCCTCAAGGTTACAGAAGTTTTCTGAACTAAATTTTTCGTCAACATACTCGGTTAATTCGTCTACTAAGGGGCTTCGCTGATCGCAACCAAACAACAACATTGACGGAGTTTTACCGGTACTACACTGCACTGAGTTATTAATAGCGAACTCAACACGATTAACTAATTTATACCAATCGGCTTGGGCTAAAGGTTCTGATAGCTTTCACAATATTGGGGTCAACACACGGTTCACACGCTCGATTGGCTTGAGGGGCAGCAGTCGCTACTTTAATGTGGTCAATATTTCGGTTTTCTACAAACTCAGCAAACTCAAAAGACGTAAAACACGTACCTCTGTCAGATATAACTCTTCTTGGTCGGCTATAATAATCAAAATATTTTTGTAATGCGGCGGTAACTTCTTTGGTACTAGTGCACCAAAGTACTAGTACTACTAGTACCACTGTAGTACTAGTGGAATTTACGGGATACAATTTCACAAACTTTGTAAATGCGTCAATCACTACTAAAAGGTGCTTTTTTTTTTTGATGTAACACTCGGTAAGGGACCTAAGTGGTCAACATGATTACTATCAAATGGAATCTGACTTTTCGGAATACTATGCAAGGTTCTATTGTGTATAGTTCTTAGAACACTATGTAGAATACACGGCAGACAATCTTTTATAAACGACTCAACCTTTGGATTCATTAACGGGAACCAGTACTTTTCTTTCAAATTGTTTACACATTTCTCAACGCCTAAGTGACCTAGTTTCTCGTGACACCTTCTTATTAATTCCCCTTGCATGCGAGCCGGTGCATACAAACACAGTCTTTCCTTAGCATTTCTTTTGTACACTATACCATCTATTAACTCAAATCCAACATCATTGCCTTTTCTAAATTTTCTTTTAGTTTACGGATATCCGGATCTCTTATTTGTTCTGATAGCAATAATAAATCAACATCTTGCGGAGACGCACCCACTACACCAACCAGGTTTGCCGACTCATTTCGATTGAGCTGGTCACTTCTTTCGCTTTTTATACCCTTGCAAAAAGGGTATATTAATTTTGGTCAAAAGTGTGCAACGTATAGAAGGAAGCATCTCCGACCATATAAAGTATATATATTCTTGACCAGCATGACGAGACGAGTTCATATAGCCATGTCCGTCCGTCCGTAGAGCTACAGAGTTGAAAGTTGCATGTAGGCTTGTATACACTGCAGGGGTTGTATATCTCGGATTCAGTCGGATCTGACCACTATATCATAAGCTCCCATACAAACGGCAAAGTCACGAACAGTGACTTTTCTCAATAACTTCGTTATTTTCTGAGCTATTGTCTTGAAATTTAATATTGATGAGTTTGTTATACCAATAAGCGACTCTGCCAAATTTGATCGAGATCGGGTGACTATATCATATAGCTCCCATTGGAACGATGGGTCGAAAACAGTGACTTTCTTTAATAACTTCGTTACTTTTAACGCGATTGCTTTCAAAATAAACATTTGTTAGTTTAATATATCTGTTAATGACTGTGGCGAATTTGATCAAGATCGGGTAACTAGATAATATAGCTCCCATAGTAACAATCGGTGGAAAACAGTGACTTTGTTCAAAAACTTCGTTATTTCATATGCTACGAATGTGGGCCATACTTTCGCAAAGTTTAGACTTTTTAGATAAAACGTTTTTCCATAGATGGCTATAGGTAAGGAAAGAGTTACCAAAAAAGTTGCAAGGGTATACATACTTTGACGCGGTCAAAGTTAACCCCGGCCCTCTGGTTTTACTCAATCTCGGATCAACAGAACTTTAATTTAAAGAAACGCAAGGTTTATTCTTAACCAATTTTAACCGACTTCTTTCTAAACATAGCTCACACGTCCTGAAACAACTCTTCGCTAAATGAACACACGGATTTGTCCCAAACGGTCCTAAATAATTCTTCCCTAAAGGAGCACATGGTTTTATTTTACACAGGTTTATCTCACACGGTTCTATCTTACAAGGGTTTTTCTCACACGGGTCTATCTCACACGGTTTTATCTCAAACGGGTTTTTTTCACACGGTTTTATCTCACACGGTTTTATCTCACACGGGTCTATCTCACACGATTTTGTCTCAAACGGTTTTATCTCACACGGGTCTATCTCACACGGTTTTATCTCTCACGCTTTTATCTCACACGGGTCTATCTCACACGGTTTTGTCTCAAACGGTTTTATCTCACACTGTTCGGAACAACTCTGTTCTAGAACGACATACGGTCCAATCGAATCTCTACTAAACGCATTTTTCTCTGAGGGGACACACGGTTCTATCAAATCGCTTTCAAACTCAGGCGGTTTAAAGAACTCACATGGTTCAGCGCAACTTTCATCTTGAATGGCACACAGCTTGGTCAAATCTCTACCAGACTCACACGGTTTAACGCAACTTTCCTCAAAAGTAATATACGGTTCACAAGGTTCAATTGGGGCATTCTGGTCTCTCTTCACTAATAAATCGCAAGGATCAAAATCACCTTCTACAATATTCTCTAACAACTCGGTTTGCCGACTTAATGCGTCTACATGGCCCATGGTTTTAACCGGGTCTAAATAAACGCGAAATCGGCGCACGGCATATATTATGGCCAAAGTTTCAAGTTCAAAACTGTGATAACGGGACTCGGTGGTTGTTGCCTTTCGGAAGTAATAAGAGACTGGATGCATTTTGCCATCAGTCTATCTTTGATCAAAGAAGCACCAAAGCCATTTGAACTGGCGTCAGTATGCATTTCAGTTTCGTAGTTAGGGTTAAAAATAGCTAATACGGGCGGACTGGATAAGGCGGATCTTAACGTAAGAAATACTTTTTTTGCGGTTTTGTTCATCGGAAATGGACCACCTTGTTTAAGCAACTCAGTTAACGGTTTGGCTATGCGGGAGACATTCGTAACGATGACAAACGCATAGGGGGAGTTGCTTGGTCGGATTACATTATTAACTAACAACTCACTAACTGTTTTAGAAACGATTCCTCTTTCATAATATGATAACCTTCTAGGACTACTATGAAATGGTGTTGTATCTGTCAGACATATTCTCATCATATATTTAGGCAACCCGTAATTAATTGAAAATCGGTCAATGTAATGCTCATGCACAATATCTCGGTACTCACGCATCGCACCTATTCCAAATTCACTGCCAACAGTAGTATTCCCGGTATCTGACAGCGTTGCACAAACAGTTTGCAAATCTGTTAGCCATTCTCGAAACGGGGATGCATTCGTGTTTACATTAGGGTTATTACAATAATTATCTAGATCTGTGGTGTTTTTACTAATGGTATTATGCTTAGGATATTTAGTAAACAGGGATGCACAGAAGGATTTGTAAACAAAAGCAATGATACTCTAATGATGCGGAATTCTTTTCATACTTTCTTACATTTTTAATCAATGAGAACTAAAGACCTATTTTATTCAAGGCGTCTCTACCAAGAAGTAGTTGCGTCGGCATAATATTATCGGGAATAACTAAAAATTGAATTTCATAATATTTTTTGCAAAACAGAACTAAACATTTGACTGTTTCAAAATTCAGAATAGAGCCACCGCTCAGTCCATGAAAAGAACTTTTAACTAATTTATTGCAATCGAAATGCGGCATCAAAGCTCTACTGGCAAAACTTACTGGGCTTCCGGAATCTAATAGGGCAAAAATATTATTAACATCAGTGCATCCCCCTTTACAAGATATTCTTAAACTTACTAATTGAATAAATGACTTATCATCAATGGTGTCCGGGTCTTCACTAGAGCTCATGGCGGCGATCTGGGTTCGCATTGGACAATTCCGGTACTGATGGCCCACTTTGAAGCACCGATAGCAACTTCCTTTTGGTCTCTCCGGGCGTGGACAGTCAAACATTAAGTGACCAATCTGTCGGCAATTAAAACATCTCCTCTCCTTTGCAGAAGGCGTAATGGCCTGCGCACGGTCTGAAGTCTGACGAGCCTGAGGAACGTAGTTTTTGGCTGGTGGCTGAACTGTTTGAAAACGGATCATCTTCTCTCGCAATTCGTTCAGAGAAGTACAATAATACAAAGGAGCCGACAATCCGGTTCGATCTTGTAGTCTGTCAACAATGTATTTGACCACATCGGTGTCTTCAAAATTGCCCTGCTGAGCAATATTTCGCATAATGATGAAATACTGCAAGACTCTACTTTGCCAATCGAGCGCTTCCTCATTTGGTTAGCAATCTCGTAGTTTGTCATTTGTAGGCCAAATACCTTCACAAGGGCATCCTTCAGCTCGCTCCAAGTTGTAGTCTTTTCATGTCATGTATGCTTTAGCAGATCCCTCCAGCAGTCGGTTGCCCAACGACCAACATTGGGCATCACTCAGTACATAGACTCTAGCCGCTTTCTCCAGCTCACGAATCCATACGTGAATGGACATATCACCATCACCAGAGTATTTAGGTACGGTAGTTTCGACATCCTTCAAGTTCATGCGGCAATTATATTCCGGTCTGCTTAAGTTCTCCTCCAGCTCCATAACACGTGTTTTTAGCTCCGCCAGGTTTTTACGTGCTGTATACAATTCGATGCTACTAAGAATCGAAGCCAATTCGTCGGTTTCGCTCGCTTGTGCGCTTTCACGAACATGCACGTTCGCGTCTGGTCCTACAGAGGACTCACGAGACATCGTCGGCAACTGGTTAGCACCCACTTGATCCGGTGTACTTGGCTGCTCACTGTTTCCCAAGCCGCGCTGCTCAATAGGAGGCTCCGGACCAACATCCACAAGTTATCTGATTTGTAAACTCTCTACTTTTTTAACTAATTAATCCCTTGGGATTATTTTTTCGGATTTTATTAATTTTCAAATTAAGTGCACATGCGGTCTTATTGACTATATTCGAGAGAGTGTGCCCGTACCCGTAGTGTGACCAAATTCGGTTATCGGGGAAATTCACTGAGACGAAGAGCGGGCTTATTTAAAATATTCTTATTGTTTACAATTGAATAGTCTTTATGTCTATCAAAGTTGCAGGAAACTAAATAGGGATAATTTTGTTTGAAGTTTTAGGATTCTTCTTATCTGAATGTATTCTATATTCAGCATAATAACGCTTAAAATATAAGATTATACGAATTTTAATTAAGAATTTTTCTCAGTAAAGGACAATTTAGCCTTATCTATTAAAGTTAAAGATTTTTGTTGGTGTTCGTGGGGGGCGGAAGGATCCAAATGAAATACAAGGAGTTGGCGGGTGCCAATTTCTTCAGTTTGTGGTGAGCGAGTGGTGAATTAAAACGCACGAAAAACTTCGGTTAAATAAACGTAGGTTTTATTATTTATATAATATTCACAGGTAACCCGGCACACACGGAGATGGTTCGGGTTGAAAGTGATTAACAAATCGTAAAAAATGCAAGAGAACGGGTGTTCGGGTGAAAATCTCGATTCGGAATAATGGCGATGCCCATTGGAAAAAACCCAGTCACCCCTCCTGGTGTGACCGTAGATGCCGAGGATCAAAAAACCCTCCTCACTCTTCACTGCTCTTCGCCGCTCACTGCTGTTCACCCGGTGGCGTGAACATACCGCCCCCCTTGCAACATGTTGCAATTGCCACCCTGGACATATAACGGACGGGGGACGGCAACGTTCTGGAGCGCCTAGATCCCACAGAAGCCGGAGACGACCCATCCGAACACGGTGCTCTGGGCTGCGGGAGTACCGCTATGACCGGGCACACAGCCTGGTTGGATGACCTCCGGATAGAGGTCTGCCCCGAGTACCACGGACACCGACGCCGGCCGATAGAAATAGGGGTCGGCCAGGATCAGGGTGGCGAATTTCTCCCGAACCGGCGCCACCACTTCCCGGATGGGAGTGCGGATGAGCAAGTCCTCTTCGACCCGGAATATAACGTTCCGTCGGAACGTCTCGTCGGACCTCGACTCGAGGACGGCCGTACAGGCTTGGTCGACCCCGACCTTGGTCACAGCTAACCCCAGGGACCGGGCAAAGGAGCGATTGATGCGGCTCTCAGCCGCACACGCATCGAGAAGGACGCGGGTCTCGAAGGATTTCGAGCCATTGCCCAACCGGAGGACTGCGGTTGGCAGGACAGTCGTCGTCCTGGCGTGGAGCAGGGAGGATAAAGAGATTTCGGGTGCGCCTTCTGGGGAAGCGGAGCGGTCGGACGATGATCGGGAACAGGGTTGTAGCGGGGGTGCAGCACGCCCAGAGGGGGGTGATTGGCTGCGGGTGCCATGTCGCTATGAAGGGGGAGCTGAACGAACTGTAACGAAAGAAATTACGTAGGGGGGAGTGGATTAGTCTATGCGCGGGAACGAACAACATGCACGGAGACGAGGACATTCGGGGGAACATAGAGGGATTGGGAGTCTCGATACGGTTTTAGGCTCAGGACTCCTGCTGTCTTGCAACAGAATAAGCTTCGCTACGGGTCTTCGGATAGACCCACGCGCGGTGGTGACATCAGCCACTCGGACGAGACCGTCAGCCCCGGGCAGAGTGCGCTCAATTCGCCCTAAGCGCCACTCGTTGGAGGGGAGATGATCTTCGGACACGATCACGAGGTCGCCGGTCTGGATGCTGCGAGTCGGTGACTTCCACTTGTTCCGTTTGTGAAGCTCCTTGAGGTACTCACTCTTCCAGCGGCGGCAGAAAGCCTGCTGGATTGCCTTCAGTCGCTGCCATCGGTTGATCAGTGACATAGGCTCGACCAGAATTTCCGGTTCCGCAATGGATAAGAGCGGTCCTCCAATCAGGAAATGTCCCGGGCTTAGGGCCAGCAGGTCCTCTGGATCCTCGCTCATGGGAGAGATTGGCCTGGAGTTTAGGCACGCTTCGATCCTGCACAGGAGAGTGGAAAGTTCCTCGAAGGTGTATTTGACAGTGGACGAAGACTTGTAAAACAGGGTCTTAAAACTTTTGACCCCTGCTTCCCACAGTCCTCCCATATGGGGCGCGCTTGGCGGAATGAACTGCCAGGATAAAATGTGCTGGGGAAATGCCTTCATTATATCAAGCTTGGTGGCGTTCAGGAAATCTTGTTCGAGCGCCTTTGAGGCCCCTACGAAGGTTTTGCCATTGTCGGAGTAAATGCGCAAGAAATCTTTCAGTGGTGAGGTCGGAGGTAGCCTCGAGATGGATTGCCTTCGTGCTGAAACACACGAAGACGCAGACATAGCCCTTAGTTATGAGACACGCACGCCCGGTGTAATTTTTGATCTCGAACGGCCCTGCGAAATCAATGCCCGTGTGGGTGAAGGGCCTGGAGTACGTGATCCGTTCTCGAGGGAGATCACCCATCATCTGGGTCTGTAGTCGTCGACGATGAACGATGCAGACTTTGCACCCCTTGAGGTGGGACTTCACCATGTTCTTGATCCGTGGGATCCAGAATTTGGTGCGCAGATACCGCACCATCAGTTGATTGCCGCCATGCAACGTGATGCGGTGGGCGAATTCGACAAGCAGGCGAGTGAAATGAGTACTATAGGGGAGGAGAATAGGGTGACGTTCATCATATCGGAGGGACTCGGCGGCCCGGAGTCGTCCGCAGGCGCGGAGTAACCCATGCTGATCGAGAAATGGATTCAGATTGAGTAGCGTGCTGGATGATGGCAGGGGTCGCCCTTCCCCCAGGGCCCGTATCTCCGCGAGGTATTCCCGACGCTGAGAGGTCCGAATCAAGGCGCGCTCGGCGGAGAGAAGTTCGTCATTGGTGAGGTGAACCGTGGAAGGCGTCGAAATCCTTTTGGTGGCGAAGCGTAGGATGTACGCGATGACTCGTAATGCCCTACCATAATCCGAGAAACGTTCGCTGACGTCCTCGAGTAGGGTGGTCGCGGTGGTGTGGCACTGGACTCGTTGCTCCAGCTGGGTGTCTGGGAGTTCGTTATGGGGAGTTGGCCAATACTCGGGGGCTCGCTGGAGCCAGTCCGGCCCATGCCACCAGAGTCTGCTGGCCGCTAACTCGGCCGCGGAGACCCCACGGCTCGCCAGATCAGCGGGGTTGTCCTCGGAGCGCACATGTGACCAGCTTTGGCCACTGGTGCTTTTGGAGATGCTGGATACCCGATTGGCCACGAAGGTGGACCAACTGCACGGGGGTTTATTGAGCCAAGCCAACACGATGGTAGAGTCGGTCCAAAACTGGGAGGTTGCAGGTGGGATTGGGAGTTCAGGAACGATCGACGCCCAGAGATCGGCTAGTAAAACCGCTCCGCACAACTCCAGCCGAGGCAGTGAGACTGTTTTGACTGGAGCTACACGGGTCTTAGCCGTTAATAAATGGACGGCTACTTGATCGCCGCACCGAACCCGCACATATAGGGCTGCTCCATACGCTTTCTGTGACGCGTCACAGAAGCCATGAAGCTCCCACGAGAGCTTATCGCTGGTGTTTAGCCAACGGGGAATGCGGAGTCGACTGAGGCCTGGGTAATCCTGCAGGAATTCGTGCCATTGCTGCAGCAGGAGAGGCGGCAGAACATCGTCCCAGCCCAGTTCGGTAAGCCAGATTTGTTGCATGAATATCTTCGCTCGGATGACAAATGGGGCTAGCCAACCAGCGGGGTCAAAGAGTTTAGCGATATGGGACAGAACCTGCCTCTTGGTTATCGACTCCTTCAAGGGGGGGTCCGCTACGGTGAAGAAGAAGACGTCTTCGGCAGCTTGCCAGCGGATGCCCAAGGTTTTTGCAGTGCTCGCGTCTTCCAGCTCGAGAAAGTCCTCTCGCAGCAGGTGCTCTCTCGGAATGGCTTGAAGTACTTCCTTCTTATTGGAAGTCCACTTCCGAAGCGGGAAGCCCGCAGATTGGAGGGTCGCTTGAAGCTCTCGTATGGCGAGACGGGCGTCGGCTTCAGTGTGAGCGCCGGCAAGGACATCATCAACATACATGTAGTTCCGAAGGATTTCGCTCGCCTGAGGATACATCGCTTGCACGTCTTGTGCCAGTTGTAAAAGGACTCGGATCGCCAAGAATGGCGCGCAGTTAACCCCAAACGTGACAGTTTGTAACTCGTAATCCTGGATATTGCCGCAGCGGTCTCGGTAGAGGATCCGCTGAAAGGGGTATGCCTGGGATCGACTCGGATTTGTCGATACATCTGCGTTATGTCGGCATTGAAAACGAATTGAAAGAACCGCCATTTCAGTACCTGAAGCGTGAGGTCGGCCTGAAGAGTAGGACCGGTGTGCAAGACATCGTTGAGGCTGACGCCTTGTGTGGAGGGGCTCGACGCGTTAAATACCACGCGTACCTTAGTGGTGGTGCTATCGGGCTTAAACACCGCATGATGGGGGAGATAGAAGTTTTTCCCATCTTGAGGCGGCGTCACCCGAATCATATGACCCAATTCCTCGTACTCTTGAATAATGGCATCGTACTGCGTTTTTAGAACCGGATCCTTGAGAAGGCGTGCTTCATTCCGCAGGAATTGAGCCAGCGCGATCGGTCTTGAGTGGCCCAAGTCAACGCTGTTCGGACCTTTGAACGGTAGGGACACAACATATCGGCCGTCCTTTCCCCTTTGGGTGGTCTCCTGGAAGTTCCGCTCGCAGAATGCGTCATCCTCCTTTTCCGGCTTTGCGGGAAGGTCTTCCACCTCCCAAAACTTGGTGAGGAGTACATCAAGCTTTGCTTCGGGACTAACTCGCGTCTGTGCCGCGAAAACGGATCTAGACACCGGAGGGTCAGGAGTGATAGCCCCACACAGAACCCATCCAAAGATGGTTTCTAGCCCGACAAAATCACCAATATCCTTTTTGATCCGTTCTCCGAGGATGTGGGGAAACAGGTCTACACCGATGATCATGTCAATAGGCGCGGGCTTGTTGTAGTACGGGTCAGCCAGGGGGCGATCGAGGCACTGCGTCGGAACCGTATTAAGGAATGGAGCTGTTGGAATGGCCCCTGACAATTTGGATACGACCAGGGCGGAGACCTCAATCTTGTTCAATCTGTCACACGGGGGAGACAGCATTAGCAGACACACCTTGTCGGCGCAGCCTCCATCACTCTGGCCCATGCCAGTAACCGCGGCGTCTACTGGGTAGAAGGGGGCTGGACCATGCTGAAGACACGTTCGGAGAGAAAAGTTGAATCGGCTCCCGAGTCGATCAACGCCCGAATATGATGATCCACACCACGATGGTGCAGAGTGACAATCGCAGTGCCTAAAAGGCCTCTGCCTGGGGTAGATGCAAAATAACTTTGAGCATTTGTGAGCTGGTCGCTCGCGGACGGGCGCTCTGTGGCGCTGGATGGTGGGACTTGCGCAGCGGATGGCGAGGGCACGGACACATCACTAGGATGCAACAGCGTATGATGACGCTCCTTGCAGGTATGGCAATTATGCGCACTGGAGCAGCCCTTCACTTGATGACCGCGGGCAAAACAGTTCAGACAAAGTCCCTGCTGTCTAATGGTTTCCAGCCGCCTCTGAACAGGCATATCAAGGAAACTAGGGCAGAGCCGTATTGGGTGATTTTCCCGATGGCACAGCTTGCAAGACGCCGATTTGAGCTGAGCTTTCGCTGGAAACGCTTGGACTTTCATCGTTGCAGAGGATTTGCGGGGACCAATGGGGATGGCTTGGACACTTGGGGCCGACTTATGTTCTTTGGTGGCATCCAGGACACGATACCGATCGGTAAGAAATTGGTTCAAATCGGACCACGTTGAGACGACAGTCTTATTGGGCACTGATTGCTCCCACAGGAGGATTGTGGCCTTCGGCAATTTACTAGTGCAGATGGCGATAAGTAGGACATCCCAATTCGCAGTACTAACACCCGAACGCTCAAGTGCGGTAAGACACCCTTGAAACGCGGTCTGCAGCTCTCGCAAGGATTTGCCCGACTCTTGTGCCACCTCGGGAATCTGAAGGAGTTGTCTGGCTTGAGTCATGACCAGCAGACGGCTGTTTTCGTACCGTGCGGTGAGGTTCTCCCACGCGGCCTGGAAACCCTCATTCGTCAGGGGGGACTTAGCCACGATGGTTCTCGCTTCCCCTCGCGTCTTGGTGTTCAGGTGATAGAGCTTCTCCACTTGTGACAAGTACGGGTTGGCGATATAAATGGCGGCGAACAAATCGCGGAATGTGGGCCATGCTAGGCTGTCGCCATCAAATGTCTCCACCTCACACGGAGGAACTCTATGCCCCGCCGGCCTCGACGGAGCGGTGGGCTGACGCATAAGACTCGTCATCTGTGCCGAGAGCGGTTCGATGCGTTCTCCAAACAACGTCCCGCATCGCACATACGCCGCATAGGCGTATTCGTGCTTCGCCTTGATGCGGCTTATGTTTGCCAAGCTTTCCTCGTCGGTTTGGACTGTCAAGGCCTTGTGACAACGAGAGTGTTCCATCTCGACAGTTGACCACAGCGATTTGAGCTGCTCTAAGTGCATTTTAAGGGAAAACAAGGGCACTTCAGAAGTTAGAGCTTCACTCTCCCGAGCTTCGAACAGAGTCAATGCGTCGCACGCCAGAATGAAATCGGAGAGGGACATTCTGGAGTGTTCTCTGCGCTGTTGTGATACGGATCGGGTGACGGGAGCGTCAGAACAGTGCGTCACAACAACGTGCGGGATCTGGGTCTGGGTTGAAAGCTTGGAACGACCTTTGTGTTCACTCGAGTCTTTAACCGAGAATCTGCGACCCTGAGGGAGGCTGGACGAAGACGGACGGGATCTTGGGGATTCGGCGCAGTCTTGGACGGCTCCGTGGACATACTCAGGGGACGACCTTACCGTTGAACACCGAGTTTGTGGGTTTTGAGAAAATGGGGAAAATTTGAGGAAATGAGAAGTGGACTGTATGAGGACGCAAGAGCTTTCTCACTGTGCACCGCAGGATTGCGGGAGAATTATCTCGCGTGCGGCTCGGAAACGGAGCCCTTTGAATGGGGATAGATGCGGAACAATATACGAACGCACGAGTGCGGATCAAAACTTGCACGTAGACAAGCTAAATGATTACAAAACAAGTTTGTATGGATTCGTAAGTAACGCTGGAAGTACGTATAAAACAAAACACGGAGGAAATATATAAATAAAGATGTATAGGATAAAAGAAAATACGTTTTGTATAGATCTGGATCTGGATATATATATGTGCGCACAATACTGGCCGGAAAAAATTATATATATAATTTATAAATATGGACGGATGTATAAATATGGGCCCGATAGTGCTGGAAAAATATATATATGTATTTATTTATAAATATGGGCGGATATATATATGAGCGCAAAAGGCTGGCCGGAAGAAGTATATTTATAATTTTTGAATATGAATGGATATCGGCCCGGGCCCGATAGTGCTGGAAAAAATATATATATATGTATTTATTTATAAATATGGGCGGATATATATATGAGCGCAAAAGGCTGGCCGGAAAAATATATTTATAATTTTTGAATATGAATGGATATATAAATATGGGCCCGATAGTGCTGGAAAAAATATATATGCATTTATTTATAAATATGGGCGGATATATATATGAGCGCAAAAGGCTGGCCGGAAAAAATATATTTATAATTTTTGAATATGAATGGATATATAAATATGGGCCCGATAGTGCTGGAAAAAATATATATGTATTTATTTATAAATATGGGCGGATATATATATGTGCGCAAAATACTGGCCGGAAAAAATTATATATATATAATTTATGAATATGGACGGATATATAAATGTGGGCACGATAGTGCTGGAAAAATATATATGTATTTAGTTATAAATATGGGCGGATATATAATTAGGCGAAAAAAGGGAATCGGAAATAATGTGATTTGAACTTGGCGCGCTTGAGCCGCCTATCGATATCACGACTCGACTCACGTGTCACCACTACTCCGAAAACAGCTGTCGGCCGCTGTTTATATATTTGGTTTTTGATTTTGTTGTTTAATTATGTTAATAATTTTTTTTGTGGTTGTGCGGAAAAACCAAGAACAAAAGAACGCTTTTACGCACCGCGAGTGTTGTGCGCAAACCAAACAACCGATCAATGCATATGGACAGATGCTTTGATCTATGTATGTACGTACATGCATAAGTACACAGGTGAGTATATAGATGTATGAACACGCGTTGTTCACAACAACAAAAAAAAACGTAAGTAATTGTAATTTAATTGGATGTGGAATTGTGTTAAATCAATGCGCGACACCGAAATGTATTATATGTTGTGGATATGTACATATGTATGTGCAATGTATGACTATGTAAGCATATATGTATGTACGTATGTAAGCAAGTGCACCGGTATCCAAAGACGCGCGTGAGGAATTTAATTTCGCACCGAATTCGAACGCGCAAGAAATCGCGATGCATACGTTAAGTGCTATTTAAAAAAAAGAATATTTTTTTTTTCTGCCTTTTGTGTCGTGGTAAATGTGCGAAGGGATTATATATATATGGTTAGGTACATATGCGCGTACATCAACAGGTGACGATGTATGTATGTATGTATGTACGTAGATGCGCGCGTGCGGAAATAAGTTTGGCATTAAAAATAATTATTCCAACACATAAGAAAACGCGGTGAACACTTGATTATTATTCTTCCCTATTTTTTATAACACTTTAATAATTTTTTTTGTTTTTTTAAACTTTTACGCGGATTTGGCAAACAGCTGTGGAAATTACATACATGTACATGTGAATGCATATGAAAAAAAAGAGGTGGATTTGGACAAGTGCGAGGAAAAAAAAACATAAATAAAAAATGGATAATCGTGGAATGTAAAACGAGAACGTTGGACAATCACGCTAAGGATTAGGAACTACCATGTAACCTTGGAACAGGTCAGGTATGTACATACATACAATATGTAAAAGTGTGTAGGTCGCTATGGAGAAGCGGGAAAACCTCACACTTTTAGTAGTATGGAAATGAAATGAATAATGAAATTTTGTACTTATCAGGAATTCCGCCGATGCAAGCTGGAGGAGCGGAAGGATATCCGGCTCGAAGGACCAATGTTCGTGGGGGGCGGAAGGATCCAAATGAAATACAAGGAGTTGGCGGGTGCCAATTTCTTCAGTTTGTGGTGAGCGAGTGGTGAATTAAAACGCACGAAAAACTTCGGTTAAATAAACGTAGGTTTTATTATTTATATAATATTCACAGGTAACCCGGCACACACGGAGATGGTTCGGGTTGAAAGTGATTAACAAATCGTAAAAAATGCAAGAGAACGGGTGTTCGGGTGAAAATCTCGATTCGGAATAATGGCGATGCCCATTGGAAAAAACCCAGTCACCCCTCCTGGTGTGACCGTAGATGCCGAGGATCAAAAAACCCTCCTCACTCTTCACTGCTCTTCGCCGCTCACTGCTGTTCACCCGGTGGCGTGAACAGTTGGAAACTATTTCCTTTGTTCCTGTTTTAAATCCTATTTTCAAAATACCGGTCCCAGATAATACAAATTGAATTACTAAAGTGTTTTTCTTCTGTAGAAAAGTTATCAACAAATATTTTCTTAATCCTGGCACTCTCAGAATAAAATGAAGCTTTTGTTTAATTTTTTGTGCGAATTATTTTAACAAATTGGAATATTTAAAACAAAAACGCAAAGATGTTGTAAGTCCCATAAAAATGTAAGACTCTAGTTAATTCAATATTTGATTCAATCACTTGGTTTAACAAAATGAACTGCACATCCTTTAAAAAGTAAAAAAAAATGTTCTTTTAGAATTGCCTTCTATATACTTGCCATATTTATTTCGTTTACAGATCTTTTAAGGATTCGATTTTGCTTTGTTTTCGATGTAGTCGATGTGGACACTGTAGAGCAACTGTTGTCATATCCATTGTTTGCTCAACAATTTATAGGTACTCCAAAAGTCGGAACAAACATGTCTCCAGTGGGCACAGATCATTACTCAACCTCAACAGGATCGTTTAGAAATGTGTGTTGTTTTTTATACCCTTGCAGAGGGTTTTTCGGTGTTTTTTATTACCCGGGAAAAATAAAGTATGAAAACCATCAGGATCGGACCACTATATCATATAGCTCTAGAAGAACTAGAAGAAACATTTTCATAAAAATCGGAGTATGCTATGAAATTTACGTATGTGATATTATTGGATATAAAACCCCAGATCCCAAAATTTGAATGTGATCGGATAAATATAACACAAGTTACAGTCAATATAATAATCGGCTCTGCTCCCAGCTCTCCCGGTAGCGCTGCTTGCTGTGTACTACGTCTTTCGTCATCAACAGAGTACATGCATACACACACAGACGCAACGCTTTGGGAATGCGGGAAGAAGAACAAATTGTAAAATAGAGAGTAAAATTGTTTCGTTTGTATATTGATGAATTGAGTTGCAGAAAACAAATTTTGAACATGTAAAATTATTATTACCAAGGACTGCAAGGGTATATAAACTTCGGCATAGCCGATGTTAGCTTCTTTGATATTTTTTTAGTTTCTTATTGTATTTTATGACCCCTCAACTGCACAATACTCACCACTTGCACCTCACCTTCCATTATGCCAGACACCTAGTCTCAGACACCTCTCTACTATCCAAAAAAAAAAAATGGTGTGAAGAAGCAAAATTTCTGTTCGCTAGTCGCGATCTCTTTTACTTTAATTATACACAATTATATACATATTTTGTTTTTCTTGTTTTGTAAAACACATGCACAATATTTTGTTGTATTGTGTTCGGGGTTGGGCTTAGATTTGGATTTGGATTTCGGTTTATGACATTTTGCGGTCGCCTTGTTTGAGACGCGCTTCGATCTTGTTTATATGTTGCCGCACATAAATCTCCGGGTATAACCGTTATTAATTGTCAGCCATACACAATAGTTGTCCAGTTGTCCATTTGCCGCTGCTGCTCATATGGTTTATGACTGTGAGGGTCACTCTCTGAATGCAGTTGGGTGGGCTTTTCGGTTCAAGTTTTGTTTCGGTATCGGGTTTTTTTATGAAACGTTACTCAAAACATGACATCATTATGCATATATAAATTAAACACTTCCTTCACTCACGGGTTAAAAAAATAAAGTTTTATTTAAAAAGTCACTTTTTTTATAATACAGTATGTTTTAATTATAACTAAAAGATGCTGACTTTGGTGATGGGTTATGTTAGGTGAAAGGTTAAAAAAGGCTAATTGCATTTTCAATGATTGATGAAAGTTCTATTCTTAGCGAACTTAAATTAGTTGAACCTGTTTATGCTCCGGGGCCAGACGGTATTCCTGGATGTGTACTCAGGTTCTGTGCAAACGCATTATGTAAACCCATTTTAAAATTGTTTCTATTGTCTGTCGAATCTTCCTCTTTTCCATCTATTTGGAAGGAGTCGTATATTATTCCTCTGCATAAAAATGGCAGAAAGTCCGAAGCCTCTAACTGTAGGGGTATCTCAAAATTCTCCGCTATTCCGAAAGCTTTTGAGAAAATTATAACTTCTCAATCGCAACATTTTTGCAGCTCTATTATTTCGCCATCCCAACATGGGTTTGTGAAACGTAGATCTACAACCACTAACCTTTTAGAATTTACATCAAAAATTATCAAGGGGTTCAAAAATGGTAAACAAACTGATGTCATATTCACTGACTTCAGCAAAGCCACATATATGTGGGGTTGGGTTGGCAACGCCGATTGGCCAGACCACCTCAAATCAGCTGTTTAACGACGGTGTGGCAAGCGATCCATATGAGACGAGGTGGCAAGCGACCCACGAAAACGACGATGTGGCAATGCTGCTACGAGAAGACGAAGCAGAACTTTTTAAGACGAGCCAACGACGAGAAGACGTGTTTTAAAAGATGTATTAAAGACGAAAGACGGGTATTAAAAGAAGTGTTAAAGACGAAGACGTGTAAAAACCTAAAGACGAAACAATTACCATTCTATTCAAACATTTTTATAGTTACTAAAAACTAATTATAAATTAAAATAAAACCTATTTCCATATAACTAAATATAAATCAAACGGGACTACTTATTTTTACGGAATCGGAACCTAGTCCCACAAAATTGGGCGCTCGTCCGCGATCGGTTAAAAGAGAAAGGTAAAAAGAGAATGCTGAAAAGTGAATTGTGAAAAGAAAACTGTGAAAAAAAAACGGTGAAAAGATTGCTGAAAAAAAAGCATAAAGAAGTTAAAGGAAAATTGGGCATATTGCCAGTAAATGCAGTCAAGTTAAACAAAAAGATGAACAAAAAGTGAATGCGTATACTCTACAATGTCAAAGTAAAATTACGAGTAAAACAGTGTTAATAGAGAATATAAATTGTTCGGCTTTATTCGATACAGGCAGCAAATTCAATGTTATGCGCGAAGACTTATTCAAAGAACTAAGTGAGCAGAAACTTTTGTCGTGCAGTGTAAGTCTTATTGGATTTGGCGGTGATCGTGATGAGAATCAAATTAGACCAATTGGACATTTCGAAAAATCAATTAAAATCGATAATGATGACTATGTTCTTGACTTTTATGTTGTTCCGATGAAGTGTATGGATATTAAAATAATCATTGGTGAACAGATTTGCCTTCTTGCTGAATTAATTTTTAATCGTTATGGTCTAACAGTGCGTAAATATGTCGAGAATGAGATCGAGATTTCGGAATTGAATATAATGAAAATTGAAGCTATCGCGAATAATGACGAAATAAATATAGATCAAGCTGCGGGTGAAAAAGCAAAAATTGAAGTGCGAGAATTAATTGAAAACTATAAGCCGGTTAAAACAAAGTCAACCCAAATCGATATGAACATAACATTAAATGCCGAAACCCCAAAATTTTCGCGTGAGTTTACAAGTCCTGTAGTCCTTGTCAAAAAGCGTGATGGCTCACCGAGACTTTGTATTGATTTTAGACGCATCAATAAGGTAATTGTAAAAGATCGTTTTCCCCTGCCTCTTATTGAAGACCAACTTGATAGACTCCAAGATGCAAAGGTATTCAGTACAATAGATCTGAGAAACGGATTTTTTCACGTACTAGTGGCCGAATCAAGTAAGAAGTACACATCGTTTGTGACTCAGAATGGCCAATATCAATTTAAGAAAGTACCTTTTGGGCTCTCCAATTCGCCTGGTGTGTTTCAACGGCACATTAACGCAATATTTCGACCCCTTACTCGCCGAGGTATTGCACTTCCATACATAGAAGACGTAATAATTCCAGCAAAAGATGAAAAAGAAGCTGTTTTAAATTTAAAAGAAGTCATTACTACCTGCAAAGATTATGGACTGGAACTCAACATTAAGAAGTGCCATTTTTTGAAAAGACGTATCCAATTCTTAGGACATATTATTGAAAATCAGATGTTGTATCCGACAACCGAAAAGATTGAAGCCGTTTCTAAATTCAAAATTGCTCAGACACATTAACATTAACAGACTTGTTGAAATCCAATAATAAATTCTATCTAGGTGCAGCAGAAGAGTATGCTATCAATTTATTAAAGAAAAAGTTGACCGAAAATCCAGTTTTAAAGATATATAACCAGAAGTACGAAACCGAAGTTCATACAGATGCTTCAATAGATGGATTTGGTGCAGTCCTTTTGCAAAAATCAGATGAAGACGACGAATTACACCCTGTTTATTTTTTGAGTAAGAAGACTACACTTGCACAGCGCAAGTATTCCAGTTATGATCTGGAAGTTCTAGCAGTCATTGAGGCCTTGAACAAGTTTAGAGTTTACCTTTTAGGAATCAATTTTCGTTTGATAACTGACTGCAATGCTTTTACGAAGACACTTGATAAGCAAAGTTTGTGCACAAGAGTTGCACGTTGGGTCTTATTTCTACAAGAGTATAATTTCAAAGTTGAACATCGTACTGGAACACGTATGAAGCATGTAGACGCGCTGAGTAGATATCCAATATTAACAATAACTGAAGATAGTATGAGTATCGGACTGAAGCAAGCTCAAATGCAAGACGAACAACTTAAAGCTATTAAGCAAGTACTTACCGATTACAGTCCTATGGCAATTATTTTTTAAAGTCAGATATTTTGTACAAGTTTGTAAATGACGTCGAATTAATTGTATTACCAAACAGTATGCAGAAACAATAATTAGCCGAGCACATGACAGAGCTCACTTCGGAATTAAAAAAACTAAGGAGTTGATTTGCAAGGATTATTATATACCAAACATCGAGGATAAAATCGAAAATACATAAGCTGCTGTATACCGTGTATCATGAGTAATCGCAAAAGAGGTAAGCAGGAGGGTCTGCTACATCCACTGCAAAAAGAAGACGTCCCGTTGCACACATATCATGTAGATTTTTTGGGTCGACGACATAAGAATTATATGCATATCCTAGCCGTAATTGACTCATTTACTAAATTCTGTTGGCTTTATCCGACGAAGTCAACAACTGCAAACGAAGTTATAGCAAAGCTGTCTGCACAGAGTTCAATTTCGGTAATCCTTCAACAATTATTTCGGATAGAGGTGCTGCTTTCACCGCAGATATCTTTATTCAGTATGGCCGAGATGAAAACATTAAATTGGTGAAGACGACAACTGGTCTACCCCGAGTAAACGGTCAAGTGAGAGGTTGAATGCAACTATAATTTCAGTACTATCTAAGCTCAGCATTGACGATCCAACGAAATGGTACAAACACGTATCCAGAGTCCAACAAGCAATTAATTCCACATATGCTAGAAGTATTAATTCCACACCTTTCGAGCTGCTAATAGGAGTAAAGATGCGAACCAAAGACGACGATCAGCTAATAAAACTAATTAATGATGAAACCATAGCTACATTTAACAACGACCGCAACGAACTACGATGTACAGCCAAGACGCAGATCCTGAAAATGCAAAACGAGAATAAGAAGTCGTACAATTTGAGACGTAAACCAGCCAAACATTACGACGTTGGTGATCTAGTCGCCGTAAAGCGAACACAATTTGGCGCCGGCCTAAAATTGAAGCCAAAGTAAAGCAAAACAATTCATATGATTTACTAAAGATGGGAAGTTCAGATTGTCCAAAGAATACGTCAACGTGTGCTGAATATATGAAGCCATGGTCAACAGACTATGATGATGACGACGGCGCATTCGGGCCGAATGCTTAGTCAGGTCGGCCGGATGTGGGTTGGGTTGGCAACGCCGAATGGCCAGACCACCTCAAATCAGCTGTTTAACGACGGTGTGGCAAGCGATCCATATGAGACGAGTGGCAAGCGACCCACGAAAACGACGATGTGGCAATGCTGCTACGAGAAGACGAAGAAGAACTTTTTAAGACGAGCCAACGACGAGAAGACGTGTTTTAAAAGATGTATTAAAGACGAAAGACGGGTATTAAAAGAAGTGTTAAAGACGAAGACGTGTAAAAACCTAAAGACGAAACAATTACCATTCTATTCAAACATTTTTATAGTTACTAAAAACTAATTATAAATTAAAATAAAACCTATTTCCATATAACTAAATATAAATCAAACGGGACTACTTATTTCTACGGAATCGGAACCTAGTCCCACAAAATTGGGCGCTCGTCCGCGATCGGTTAAAAGAGAAAGGTAAAAAGAGAATGCTGAAAAGTGAATTGTGAAAAGAAAACTGTGAAAAGAAAACGGTGAAAAGATTGCTGAAAAAAAAAGCATAAAGAAGTTAAAGGAAAATTGGGCATATTGCCAGTAAATGCAGTCAAGTTAAACAAAAGATGAACAAAAAGTGAATGCGTATACTCTACAATGTCAAAGTAAAATTACGAGTAAAACAGTGTTAATAGAGAATATAAATTGTTCGGCTTTATTCGATACAGGCAGCAAATTCAATGTTATGCGCGAAGACTTATTCAAAGAACTAAGTGAGCAGAAACTTTTGTCGTGCAGTGTAAGTCTTATTGGATTTGGCGGTGATCGTGATGAGAATCAAATTAGACCAATTGGACATTTCGAAAAATCAATTAAAATCGATAATGATGACTATGTTCTTGACTTTTATGTTGTTCCGATGAAGTGTATGGATATTAAAATAATCATTGGTGAACAGATTTGCCTTCTTGCCGAATTAATTTTTAATCGTTATGGTCTAACAGTGCGTAAATATGTCGAAAATGAGATCGAGATTTCGGAATTGAATATAATGAAAATTGAAGCTATCGCGAATAATGACGAAATAAATATAGATCAAGCTGCGGGTGAAAAAGCAAAAATTGAAGTGCGAGAATTAATTGAAAACTATAAGCCGGTTAAAACAAAGTCAACCCAAATCGATATGAACATAACATTAAATGCCGAAACCCCAAAATTTTCGCGTGAGTTTACAAGTCCTGTAGTCCTTGTCAAAAAGCGTGATGGCTCACCGAGACTTTGTATTGATTTTAGACGCATCAATAAGGTAATTGTAAAAGATCGTTTTCCCCTGCCTCTTATTGAAGACCAACTTGATAGACTCCAAGATGCAAAGGTATTCAGTACAATAGATCTGAGAAACGGATTTTTTCACGTACTAGTGGCCGAATCAAGTAAGAAGTACACATCGTTTGTGACT
Organism: Drosophila willistoni; assembly: GCF_018902025.1. NCBI lineage: Eukaryota > Metazoa > Arthropoda > Insecta > Diptera > Drosophilidae > Drosophila > Drosophila willistoni. The sequence continues at coordinate 10,632 of NW_025814587.1, read as the reverse complement.
CAGAATGGCCAATATCAATTTAAGAAAGTACCTTTTGGGCTCTCCAGTTCGCCTGGTGTGTTTCAACGGCACATTAACGCAATATTTCGACCCCTTACTCGCCGAGGTATTGCACTTCCCTACATAGAAGACGTAATAATTCCAGCAAAAGATGAAAAAGAAGCTGTTTTAAATTTAAAAGAAGTCATTACTACCTGCAAAGATTATGGACTGGAACTCAACATTAAGAAGTGCCATTTTTTGAAAAGAAGTATCCAATTCTTAGGACATATTATTGAAAATCAGATGTTGTATCCGACAACCGAAAGATTGAAGCCGTTTCTAAATTCAAAATTGCTCAGACACATTAACATTAACAGACTTGTTGAAATCCAATAATAAATTCTATCTAGGTGCAGCAGAAGTATGCTATCAATTTATTAAAGAAAAAGTTGACCGAAAATCCAGTTTTAAAGATATATAACCAGAAGTACGAAACCGAAGTTCATACAGATGCTTCAATAGATGGATTTGGTGCAGTCCTTTTGCAAAAATCAGATGAAGACGACGAATTACACCCTGTTTATTTTATGAGTAAGAAGACTACACTTGCACAGCGCAAGTATTCCAGTTATGATCTGGAAGTTCTAGCAGTCATTGAGGCCTTGAACAAGTTTAGAGTTTACCTTTTAGGAATCAATTTTCGTTTGATAACTGACTGCAATGCTTTTACGAAGACACTTGATAAGCAAAGTTTGTGCACAAGAGTTGCACGTTGGGTCTTATTTCTACAAGAGTATAATTTCAAAGTTGAACATCGTACTGGAACACGTATGAAGCATGTAGACGCGCTGAGTAGATATCCAATATTAACTGAAGATAGTATGAGTATCGGACTGAAGCAAGCTCAAATGCAAGACGAACAACTTAAAGCTATTAAGCAAGTACTTACCGATAAAAAGCAGTCCTATGGCAATTATTTTTTAAAGTCAGATATTTTGTACAAGTTTGTAAATGACGTCGAATTAGTTGTATTACCAAACAGTATGCAGAAACAAATAATTAGCCGAGCACATGACAGAGCTCACTTCGGAATTAAAAAAACTAAGGAGTTGATTTGCAAGGATTATTATATACCAAACATCGAGGATAAAATCGAAAAATACATAAGCTGCTGTATACCGTGTATCATGAGTAATCGCAAAAGAGGTAAGCAGGAGGGTCTGCTACATCCACTGCAAAAAGAAGACGTCCCGTTGCACACATATCATGTAGATTTTTTGGGTCGACGACATAAGAATTATATGCATATCCTAGCCGTAATTGACTCATTTACTAAATTCTGTTGGCTTTATCCGACGAAGTCAACAACTGCAAACGAAGTTATAGCAAAGCTGTCTGCACAGAGTTCAATTTTCGGTAATCCTTCAACAATTATTTCGGATAGAGGTGCTGCTTTCACCGCAGATATCTTTATTCAGTATGGCCGAGATGAAAACATTAAATTGGTGAAGACGACAACTGGTCTACCCCGAGTAAACGGTCAAGTTGAGAGGTTGAATGCAACTATAATTTCAGTACTATCTAAGCTCAGCATTGACGATCCAACGAAATGGTACAAACACGTATCCAGAGTCCAACAAGCAATTAATTCCACATATGCTAGAAGTATTAATTCCACACCTTTCGAGCTGCTAATAGGAGTAAAGATGCGAACCAAAGACGACGATCAGCTAATAAAACTAATTAATGATGAAACCATAGCTACATTTAACAACGACCGCAACGAACTACGATGTACAGCCAAGACGCAGATCCTGAAAATGCAAACGAGAATAAGAAGTCGTACAATTTGAGACGTAAACCAGCCAAACATTACGACGTTGGTGATCTAGTCGCCGTAAAGCGAACACAATTTGGCGCCGGCCTAAAATTGAAGCCAAAGTAAAGCAAAACAATTCATATGATTTACTAAAGATGGGAAGTTCAGATTGTCCAAAGAATACGTCAACGTGTGCTGAATATATGAAGCCATGGTCAACAGACTATGATGATGACGACGGCGCATTCGGGCCGAATGCTTAGTCAGGTCGGCCGGATGTGGGGTTGGGTTGGCAACGCCGAATGGCCAGACCACCTCAAATCAGCTGTTTAACGACGGTGTGGCAAGCGATCCATATGAGACGAGGTGGCAAGCGACCCACGAAAACGACGATGTGGCAATGCTGCTACGAGAAGACGAAGAAGAACTTTTTAAGACGAGCCAACGACGAGAAGACGTGTTTTAAAAGATGTATTAAAGACGAAAGACGGGTATTAAAAGAAGTGTTAAAGACGAAGACGTGTAAAAACCTAAAGACGAAACAATTACCATTCAATTCAAACATTTTTAGTTACTAAACCTAATTATAAATTAAATAAAACCTATTTCCATATAACTAAATATAAATCAAACGGGTCTACTTATTTTTACGGAATCGGAACCTAGTCCCACATATATAATAATAAAACCCACAAATATTGTTTGTGGCGGGGCGGAAGGACCCGATATAGTATCCAGTGGTTGGCGGGTGCCAATATCTTCAGGGTCTCGTACGTGAGTAGAATGATTAAAACGCGCGAAAACTTCGTTTTAATTCTATGTTTGCTTTATTTAGTTCACAAGATATACCGGCGCACACACGAAATGGTTCGGTTGGAGAAAGTGACAAATCGCAAAATTAAAGCTAAAGGAGATGAACGGGTGTTCGGGTGAAAAACTCGATTCGGAATAATGGCGATGCCCATTGGAAAAAACCCAGTCACCCCTCCTGGTGTGACCGTAGATGCCGAGGATCAAAAAACCCTCCTCACTCTTCACTGCTCTTCGCCGCTCACTGCTGTTCACCCGGTGGCGTGAACATACCGCCCCCCTTGCAACATGTTGCAATTGCCACCCTGGACATATAAAGGACGGGGGACGGCAACGTTCTGGAGCGCCTAGATCCCACAGGAGCCGGAGACGACCCATCCGAACACGGTGCTCTGGGCTGCGGGAGTACCGCTATGACCGGGCACACAGCCTGGTTGGATGACCTCCGGATAGAGGTCTGCCCCGAGTACCACGGACACCGACGCCGGCCGATAGAAATAGGGGTCGGCCAGGATCAGGGTGGCGAATTTCTCCCGAACCGGCGCCGCCACTTCCCGGATGGGAGTGCGGATGAGCAGGTCCTCTTCGACCCGGAATGTAACGTTCCGCCGGAACGTATGGTCGGACCTCGACTCGAGGACGGCCGTACAGGCTTGGTCGACCCCGACCTTGGTCACAGCTAACCCCAGGGACCGGGCAAAGGAGCGAGTGATGCGGCTCTCAGCCGCACACGCATCGAGAAGGACGCGGGTCTCGAAGGATTTCGAGCCATTGCCCAACCGGAGAACTGCGGTTGGCAGGACAGTCGTCGTCCTGGCGTGGAGCAGGGAGGATAAAGAGATTTCGGGTGCGCCTTCTGGGGAAGCGGAGCGGTCGGACGATGATCGGGAACAGGGTTGTAGCGGGGGTGCAGCACGCCCGGAGAAGGGGGATTGGCTGCGCCGCCGGGCGGAGGCACGTTGTCTCGGCGTTTGGTCGGCCATGTGGAGCAGGGTGTGGTGCCTTTGCCCGCATCGTCGGCAACCATGGCGAGTCCGGCACGCGTCGGATGAATGCTCGTGTGCCAAGCAATTGGGACAATACTTGTTGATCAGCACCGCCCGGAGCCGCTTTTTCCCTCGGAGGTTCAGGAAGCGCTGACACTGCCGGAGTGCATGAACCCCCGACAGACCCGGCATCGGTACACGTTCGTGCCCTGCGGAGCATCTCGTTTGCTGCGGTGGTGCGGCAGACGTGTGGGGGCCATGTCGCTATGAAGGGGGGAGCTGAACGAACTGTAACGAAAGAAATTACGTAGGGGGAGTGGATTAGTCTATGCGCGGAACGAACAACATGCACGGAGACGAGGACATTCGGAGGGAACATAGAGGGATTGGGAGTCACGATACGGTTTGAGGCTCAGGACTCCTGCTGTCTTGCAACAGAATAAGCTTCGCTACGGGTCTTCGGATAGACCCACGCGCGGTGGTGACATCAGCCACTCGGACGAGACCGTCAGCCCCGGGCAGAGTGCGCTCAATTCGCCCTAAGCGCCACTCGTTGGAGGGGAGATGATCTTCGGACACGATCACGAGGTCGCCGGTCTGGATGCTGCGAGTCGGTGACTTCCACTTGTTCCGTTTGTGAAGCTCCTTGAGGTACTCACTCTTCCAGCGGCGGCAGAAAGCCTGCTGGATTGCCTTCAGTCGCTGCCATCGGTTGATCAGTGACATAGGCTCGACCAGAATTTCCGGTTCCGCAATGGATAAGAGCGGTCCTCCAATCAGGAAATGTCCCGGGCTTAGGGCCAGCAGGTCCTCTGGATCCTCGCTCATGGGAGAGATTGGCCTGGAGTTTAGGCACGCTTCGATCCTGCACAGGAGAGTGGAAAGTTCCTCGAAGGTGTATTTGACAGTGGACGAAGACTTGTAAACAGGGTCTTAAAACTTTTGACCCCTGCTTCCCACAGTCCTCCCATATGGGGCGCGCTTGGCGGAATGAACTGCCAGGATAAAATGTGCTGGGGAAATGCCTTCATTATATCAAGCTTGGTGGCGTTCAGGAAATCTTGTTCGAGCGCCTTTGAGGCCCCTACGAAGGTTTTGCCATTGTCGGAGTAAATGCGCTGGGGGCATTGTCTCCGTGCGACAAACCGAGAGAAGGCTGCAAGAAATCTTTCAGTGGTGAGGTCGGAGGTAGCCTCGAGATGGATTGCCTTCGTGCTGAAACACACGAAGACGCAGACATAACCCTTAGTTATGAGACACGCACGCCCGGTGTAATTTTTGATCTCGAACGGCCCTGCGAAATCAATGCCCGTGTGGGTGAAGGGCCTGGAGTACGTGATCCGTTCTCGAGGGAGATCACCCATCATCTGGGTCTGTAGTCGTCGACGATGAACGATGCAGACTTTGCACCCCTTGAGGTGGGACTTCACCATGTTCTTGATCCGTGGGATCCAGAATTTGGTGCGCAGATACCGCACCATCAGTTGATTGCCGCCATGCAACGTGATGCGGTGGGCGAATTCGACAAGCAGGCGAGTGAAATGAGTACTATAGGGGAGGAGAATAGGGTGACGTTCATCATATCGGAGGGACTCGGCGGCCCGGAGTCGTCCGCAGGCGCGGAGTAACCCATGCTGATCGAGAAATGGATTCAGATTGAGTAGCGTGCTGGATGATGGCAGGGGTCGCCCTTCCCCCAGGGCCCGTATCTCCGCGAGGTATTCCCGACGCTGAGAGGTCCGAATCAAGGCGCGCTCGGCGGAGAGAAGTTCGTCATTGGTGAGGTGAACCGTGGAAGGCGTCGAAATCCTTTTGGTGGCGAAGCGTAGGATGTACGCGATGACTCGTAATGCCCTACCATAATCCGAGAAACGTTCGCTGACGTCCTCGAGTAGGGTGGTCGCGGTGGTGTGGCACTGGACTCGTTGCTCCAGCTGGGTGTCTGGGAGTTCGTTATGGGGAGTTGGCCAATACTCGGGGGCTCGCTGGAGCCAGTCCGGCCCATGCCACCAGAGTCTGCTGGCCGATAACTCGGCCGCGGAGACCCCACGGCTCGCCAGATCAGCGGGGTTGTCCTCGGAGCGCACATGTGACCAGCTTTGGCCACTGGTGCTTTTGGAGATGCTGGATACCCGATTGGCCACGAAGGTGGACCAACTGCACGGGGGTTTATTGAGCCAAGCCAACACGATGGTAGAGTCGGTCCAAAACTGGGAGGTTGCAGGTGGGATTGGGAGTTCAGGAACGATCGACGCCCAGAGATCGGCTAGTAAAACCGCTCCGCACAACTCCAGCCGAGGCAGTGAGACTGTTTTGACTGGAGCTACACGGGTCTTAGCCGTTAATAAATGGACGGCTACTTGATCGCCGCACCGAACCCGCACATACAGGGCTGCTCCATACGCTTTCTGTGACGCGTCACAGAAGCCATGAAGCTCCCACGAGAGCTTATCGCTGGTGTTTAGCCAACGGGGAATGCGGAGTCGACGGAGGCCTGGGTAATCCTGCAGGAATTCGTGCCATTGCTGCAGCAGGAGAGGCGGCAGAACATCATCCCAGCCTAGTTCGGTAAGCCAGATTTGTTGCATGAATATCTTCGCTCGGATGACAAATGGGGCTAGCCAACCAGCGGGGTCAAAGAGTTTAGCGATATGGGACAGAACCTGCCTCTTGGTTATCGACTCCTTCAAGGGGGGGTCCGCTACGGTGAAGAAGAAGACGTCTTCGGCAGTTTGCCAGCGGATGCCCAAGGTTTTTGCAGTGCTCGCGTCTTCCAGCTCGAGAAAGTCCTCTCGCAGCAGGTGCTCTCTCGGAATGGCTTGAAGTACTTCCTTCTTATTGGAAGTCCACTTCCGAAGCGGGAAGCCCGCAGATTGGAGGGTCGCTTGAAGCTCTCGTATGGCGAGACGGGCGTCGGCTTCAGTGTGAGCGCCGGCAAGGACATCATCAACATACATGTAGTTCCGAAGGATTTCGCTCGCCTGAGGATACATCGCTTGCACGTCTTGTGCCAGTTGTAAAAGGACTCGGATCGCCAAGAATGGCGCGCAGTTAACCCAAACGTGACAGTTTGTAACTCATAATCCTGAATATTGCCGCAGCTGTTTCGGTAGAGGATTCGCTGAAAGGGGGTATGCCTGGGGTCGACTCGGATTTGTCGATACATCTGCGTTATGTCGGCGTTGAAAACGAATTGAAAGAACCGCCATTTCAGTACCTGAAGCGTGAGGTCGGCCTGAAGAGTGGGGCCGGTGTGCAAGACATCGTTGAGGCTGACGCCTTGTGTGGAGGGGCTCGACGCGTTAAATACCACGCGTACCTTAGTGGTGGTGCTATCGGGCTTAAACACCGCGTGATGGGGGAGATAGAAGTTTTTCCCACCTTGAGGCGGCGTCACCCGAATCATGTGACCCAATTCCTCGTACTCTTGAATAATGGCATCGTACTGCGTTTTTAGGACGGGATCCTTGAGAAGGCGTGCTTCATTCCGCAGGAATTGAGCCAGCGCGATCGGTCTTGAGTGGCCCAAGTCAACGCTATTCGGACTTTTGAAGGGTAGGGACACAACATATCGACCGTCCTTTCCTCTTTGGGTGGTCTCCTGGAAGTTCCGCTCGCAGAATACGTCATCCTCCTTTTCCGGTTTTGCGGGAAGGTCTTCCACCTCCCAAAACTTGGTGAGGAGTACATCAAGTTTTGCTTCTGGCCTAACTCGCGTCTGTGCCGCGAAAACTGATCGAGACACCGGAGGGTCAGGCATGATAGCTCCACACAGAACCCATCCAAATATGGTTTCTAGCCGACGAACTCACCAATATCCTTTTTGATCCGTTCTCCGAGGATGTGGGGAAACAGGTCAACACCGATAATCATGTCAATAGGCGCGGGCTTGTTGTAGTACGGGTCAGCCAGGGGGCGATCGAGGCACTGCGTCGGAACCGTATTAAGGAATGGAGCTGTTGGAATGGCCCCTGACAATTTGGATACGACCAGGGCGGAGACCTCGATCTTGTTCAGTCTGTCACACGGGGGAGACAGCATTAGCAGACACACCTTGTCGGCGCAGCCTCCATCACTCTGGCCCATGCCAGTAACCGCAGCGTCTACTGGGTAGAAGGGGGGCTGGACCATGCTGAAGACACGCTCGGAGAGAAAAGTTGAATCGGCCCAGAGTCGATCAACGCCCGAATATGGTGATCCACACCACGATGGTGCAGAGTGACAATCGCAGTGCCTAAAAGGCCTCTGCCTGGGGTAGATGCAAAATAACTTTGAGCATTTGTGAGCTGGTTGCTCGTGGACGGACCCTCTGTGGCGCTGGATGGTGGGACTTGCGCAGCGGACGGCGAGGACACGGACACATCACTAGGATGCAACAGCGTATGATGACGTTCCTTGCAGGTATGGCAATTATGCGCACTGGAGCAGCCCTTCACTTGATGACCGCGGGCAAAACAGTTCAGACAAAGTCCCTGCTGTCTAATGGTTTCCAGCCGCCTGTGAACAGGCATATCAAGAAAACTCGGGCAGAGCCGTATAGGGTGATTCTCCCGATGGCACAGCTTACAAGAAGCCGGTTTGAGCTGGGCTTTCGCGGGGAACGCTTGGACCTTCATCGTTGCAGAGGATTTGCGGGGGCCAAAGGGGATGGCTTGCACACTTGGGCCCGACTTATGTTCTTCGGTGGCATCCAGGACACGATACCGATCGGTAAGAAATTGGTTCAAATCGGACCAATTTGAGACGACAGTCTTATTTGGCACTGATTGCTCCCACAGGAGGATTGTGGCTTCGGCAATTTGCTAGTGCAGATGGCGATAAGTAGGACATCCCAATTCTCCGTACTAACACCCGAACGCTCAAGCGCGGTAAGACCCCTTGAAACGCAGTCTGCAGCTCTCGCAAGGATTTGCCCGACTCTTGTGCCACCGCGGGAATCTGAAGGAGTTGTCTGGCTTGAGTCATGACAAGCAGACGGCTATTTTCGTACCGTGCGGTGAGGTTCTCCCACGCGGCCTGGAAACCCTCATTCGTCAGGGGGACTTAGCTACGATGGTTCTCGCTTCCCCTCGCGTCTTGGTGTTAGGTGATAGAGCTTCTCCACTTGTGACAAGTACGGGTTTGGCGATATAAATGGCGGCGAACAAATCGCGGAATGTGGGCCATGCTAGGCTGTCGCCATCAAATGTCTCCACTCACACGGAGGAACTCTATGCCCGCCGGCCTCGACGGAGCGGTGGGCTGACGCATAAGACTCGTCATCTGTGCCGAGAGCTGTTCGATGCGTTCTCCAAACAACGTCCGCATCGCACATACGCCGCATAGGCGTATTCGTGCTTCGCCTTGATGCGGCTTATGTTTGCCAAGCTTTCCTCTTCGGTTTGGACTGTCAAGGCCTTGGGACAACGGAGTGTTCCATCTCGACAGTTGACCACAGCGATTTGAGCTGCTCTAAGTGCATTTTAAGGGAAAACAAGGGCACTTCAGAAGTTAGAGCTTCACTCCCGAGCTTCGAACAGAGTCAATGCGTCGCACGCCAGAATGAAATCGGAGAGGGACATTCTGGAGTGTTCTCTGCGCTGTTGTGATACGGATCGGGTGACGGGAGCGTCAGAACAGTGCGTCACAACAACGTGCGGGATCTGGGTCTGGGTGAAAGCTTGGAACGACCTTTGTGTTCACTCGAGTCTTTAACCGGAGAATCTGCGACCCTGAGGGAGGCTGGACGAAGACGGACGGGATCTTGGGGATTCGCTGCGGCTGCGAACAGACGAGAACTTGCGCGAAATATCCGTACGCTTCACGGTCGCCGGAGTTATCGGAGGGTCGAACCTTCTCCGGAGTTGAAGAGGGAGACGAAAGACCGTTAGACTTCGGCGCAGTCTTGGACGGCTCCGTGGACATACTCAGGGGACGACCTTACCGTTGAACACCGAGTTTGTGGGTTTTGAGAAAATGGGGAAAATTTGAGGAAATGAGAAGTGGACTGTATGAGGACGCAAGAGCTTTCTCACTGTGCACCGCAGGATTGCGGGAGAATTATCTCGCGTGCGGCTCGGAAACGGAGCCCTTTGAATGGGGATAGATGCGGAACAATATACGAACGCACGAGTGCGGATCAAAACTTGCACGTAGACAAGCTAAATGATTACAAACAAGTTTGTATGGATTCGTAAGTAACGCTGGAGTACGTATAAAACAAAACACGGAGGAAATATATAAATAAAGATGTATAGGATAAAAGAAAATACGTTTTTGTATAGATCTGGATCTGGATATTATATGTGCGCACAATACTGGCCGAAAAAAATTATATATTATTTATAAATATGGACGGATGTATAAATATGGCCCGATAGTGCTGGAAAAAATATATATATGTATTTATTTATAAATATGGGCGGATATATATATGAGCGCAAAAGGCTGGCCGGAAGAAGTATATTTATAATTTTTGAATATGAATGGATATATAAATATGGGCCCGATAGTGCTGGAAAAAATATATATATGTATTTATTTATAAATATGGGCGGATATATATATGAGCGCAAAAGGCTGGCCGGAAAAATATATTTATAATTTTTGAATATGAATGGATATATAAATATGGGCCCGATAGTGCTGGAAAAATATATATGTATTTATTTATAAATATGGGCGGATATATAATTAGGCGAAAAAAGGGAATCGGAAATAATGTGATTTGAACTTGGCGCGCTTGAGCGCCTATCGATATCACGACTCGACCACGTGTCACCACTACTCCGAAAACAGCTGTCGGCCGCTGTTTATATATTTGGTTTTTGATTTTGTTGTTTAATTATGTTAATAATTTTTTTTGTGGTTGTGCGGAAAAACCAAGAAAAAAGAACGCTTTTACGCACCGCGAGTGTTGTGCGCAAACCAAACAACCGATCAATGCATATGGACAGATGCTTTGATCTATGTATGTACGTACAATGCATAAGTACACAGGTGAGTATATAGATGTATGAACACGCGTTGTTCACAACAAAAAAAAAAATAACGTAA